>NC_034179.2:17379686-17674686 GCF_002021735.2 Oncorhynchus kisutch | reverse complement strand
TTGTTCGTTATGATACTAACCTGTCCTCTCCTCTCTGCAGGCCTGCGTAGGGTGATGGATGATTAGTTAGCTAGTTAGTTAATTTGTTTGTTATGATACTAACCTGTCCTCTCCTCTCTGCAGGCCTGCGTAAGGTGATGGATGATTAGTTACTTAGTTAGCTAGTTAGTTAATTTGTTCGTTATGATACTAACCTGTCCTCTCCTCTCTGCAGGCCTGCGTAAGGTGATGGTGCGTGCCCACCGGCAGGCGTGGTGCTGGCAGGATGAATGGTACGGTCTGACCATAGAGGACATCAGACAGCTGGAGCTGGAGACCCAGCTAGCCCTGGCCACAAAGATGGCCCAGTACAGCCTCAGTGACACCGAGGAGGGGGCAGCAGAGTCCAACAGAACCCCCGTCACACCTGACCGGGACTTGGAGGGGACCCTGCGGGACGGGGGAGAGGTGGAGGGAGGAGGGGCAGGGCTGGGAGATACGTTACATACGCGTGGAGAGCTCACCAAGCAGTGGTCAACTTCATCCAGGTCGTCTAATAGATCCTCGAAGAGAGGAGGTGAGTGGGAAAAGCCTTTAACTTTACAAATCTCAAATCAACCCCTAGACCCTAGACACTTTTTAAGTGGACAAGGTGGAGCTTATAAACATCACTGCTACTCTACAAGACGTTTCCCTAGCAGGAGTTTCACTTGACCCAACAAACATGAGAGAATAGTGCCCTCACCATAGAGAATGATAGAGGCCTCTAGTGGCCAAAAGGCTGTGTTAGCACGGGGCAGCGACATTGAGGGCTTCCACCATTTTAATGTAATCAACTGGGTGGGACTTCCAACTTCATTGGATGATCCCTCCTGGTGACCCTGTTTGGAGTCATGTCCAACCGGGTCATCAGGAGGGATCAGCTAATCATGAAGAAGATAATTGACTACTTTAAAATAGAGATTTCCTCAATGGCGCTGCCCATGCTGTCACAGACGCTATAATCTATAATGGCACAGATACAAAGATTAGTCCTCTCTCGTTCTCCCCCCCCCCCCACACACACACACAGGAAGTCCTGTGAACCAGAACATCTCAGAGTGGCGGATGCAGAGTATCGCTCGTGACTCAGAGGACAGCACTGACGACGAGTTCTTCGATGCTCCCGGTATGCTATTACATGTTATTACAAACAGTTATTACAGTGACTACAGTAACTACTATCAGCTCATACTGATGTTATATCTATCTCGTCAGAAGATTTGTCTGACAACGATATGTTATTCCATTATTAAATGTTGTTATATTACTGTTATTACAACTACAATAGTTACTGATGTTATACTGATGTTATGGTGATATGCTAATGTTGAACTGATGTTGAACTGATGTTATGCTAATGTTCAACTGATGTTATGCTGATGTTATACTGATGTTGTGCTGATGTTATACTGATGTTATACTGATGTTGTGCTGATGTTATACTGATGTTATACTGATGTTGTGCTGATGTTATGCTGATGTTATACTGATGTTATGCTGATGTTATACTGATGTTATGCTGATGTTATACTGATGTTGTGCTGATGTTATGCTAATGTTATACTGATGATATACTGATGTTATACTGATGTTGTGCTGATGTTATACTGATGTTATACTGATGTTGTGCTGATGTTATACTGATGATATATTGATGTTATACTGATGTTATACTGATGTTGTGCTGATGTTATACTGATGTTATACTGATGTTATTCTGATGTTGTGCTGATGTTATGCTGATGTTAAGCTGATGTTATACTGATGTTATGCTGATGCTATGCTGATGTTGTGCTGATGTTATACTGATGATATACTGATGTTATACTGATGTTATACTGATGTTGTGCTGATGTTATACTGATGTTATACTGATGTTGTGCTGATGTTATACTAATGATATATTGATGTTATACTGATGTTATACTGATGTTGTGCTGATGTTATACTGATGTTATACTGATGTTATTCTGATGTTGTGCTGATGTTATGCTGATGTTAAGCTGATGTTATACTGATGTTATGCTGATGCTATGCTGATGTTGTGCTGATGTTATACTGATGATATACTGATGTTATACTGATGTTATACTGATGTTGTGCTGATGTTATACTGATGTTATACTGATGTTGTGCTGATGTTGTGCCGATGTTATACTGATGATGGATATATGTCCATGGAGAATAAGAACACCTCCTCCCAGCTGCCCACTGCACTGAAGATAGGAAACACTGTCACCACTGATAAATCCACCATAATTGGAATTTCAATAAGCATTTTTCTACGGCTGGCCATGCTTTCCACCTGGCTACTCCTACCCCGGACAACTGCACTGCACCCCCAACAGCAACTCGCCCAAGCCTTCCCCATTTCTCCTTCTCCCAAATCCATTCAGCTGATGTTCTGAAAGAGCTGCAAAATCTGGACCCCTACAAATCAGCCGGGCTAGACAATCTGGACCCTTTCTTTCTAAAATTATCTGCAGAAATTGTTGCCACCCCTATTACTAGCCTGTTCAACCTCTCTTTCGTGTCGTCTGAGATTCCCAAAGATTGGAAAGCAGCTGCGGTCATCCCCCTCTTCAAAGGGGGTGACACTCTAGACCCAAACTGCTACAGACCTATATCTATCCTACCGTGCCTTTCTAAGGTCTTCGAAAGCCAAGTCAACAAACAGATTACCGACCATTTCGAATCTCACCATACCTTCTCTGCTATGCAATCTGGTTTCAGAGCTGGTCATGGGTGCACCTCAGCCACGCTCAAGGTCCTAAACGATATCTTAACCGCCATCGATAAGAAACATTACTGTGCAGCCGTATTCATTGATCTGGCCAAGGCTTTCGACTCTGTCAATCACCACATCCTCATCGGCAGACTCGACAGCCTTGGTTTCTCAAATGATTGCCTCGCCTGGTTCACCAACTACTTCTCTGATAGAGTTCAGTGTGTCAAATCGGAGGGTCTGCTGTCCGGACCTCTGGCAGTCTCTATGGGGGTGCCACAGGGTTCAATTCTTGGACCGACTCTCTTCTCTGTATACATCAATGAGGTCGCTCTTGCTGCTGGTGAGTCTCTGATCCACCTCTACGCAGACGACACCATTCTGTATACTTCCGGCCCTTCTTTGGACACTGTGTTAACAACCCTCCAGGCAAGCTTCAATGCCATACAACTCTCCTTCCGTGGCCTCCAATTGCTCTTAAATAGAAGTAAAACTAAATGCATGCTCTTCAACCGATCGCTACCTGCACCTACCCGCCTGTCCAACATCACTACTCTGGACGGCTCTGACTTAGAATACGTGGACAACTACAAATACTTAGGTGTCTGGTTAGACTGTAAACTCTCCTTCCAGACCCATATCAAACATCTCCAATCCAAAGTTAAATCTAGAATTGGCTTCCTATTTCGCAACAAAGCATCCTTCACTCATGCTGCCAAACATACCCTTGTAAAACTGACCATCCTACCAATCCTCGACTTTGGCGATGTCATTTACAAAATAGCCTCCAATACCCTACTCAACAAATTGGATGCAGTCTATCACAGTGCAATCCGTTTTGTCACCAAAGCCCCATATACTACCCACCATTGCGACCTGTACGCTCTCGTTGGCTGGCCCTCGCTTCATACTCGTCGCCAAACCCACTGGCTCGATGTCATCTACAAGACCCTGCTAGGCAAAGTCCCCCCTTATCTCAGCTCGCTGGTCACCATAGCATCTCCCACCTGTGGCACACGCTCCAGCAGGTATATCTCTCTAGTCACCCCCAGAACCAATTCTTTCTTTGGCCGCCTCTCCTTCCAGTTCTCTGCTGCCAATGACTGGAACGAACTACAAAAATCTCTGAAACTGGAAACACTTATCTCCCTCACTAGCTTTAAGCACCAACTGTCAGAGCAGCTCACAGATTACTGCACCTGTACATAGCCCACCTATAATTTAGCCCAAACAACTACCTCTTTCCCAACTGTATTTAATTGTATTTATTTATTTATTTTGCTCCTTTGCACCCCATTATTTTTATTTCTATTTTGCACATTCTTCCATTGCAAAACTACCATTCCAGTGTTTTACTTGCTATATTGTATTTACTTTGCCACCATGGCCTTTTTGCCTTTACCTCCCTTCCCACCTCATTTGCTCACATTGTATATAGACTTGTTTATACTGTATTATTGACTGTATGTCTGTTTTACTCCATGTGTAACTCTGTGTCGTTGTATCTGTCGAACTGCTTTGCTTTATCTTGGCCAGGTCGCAATTGTAAATGAGAACTTGTTCTCAACTTGCCTACCTGGTTAAATAAAGGTAAAATAAAAATCAAAAATGATATAGATGATATACTGATGTTATACTGATGTTGTGCTGATGTTATACTGATGATATACTGATGTTATACTGATGTTGTGCTGATGTTATACTGATGTTATACTGATGTTGTGCTGATGTTATACTGATGATATATTGATGTTATACTGATGTTATACTGATGTTGTGCTGATGTTATACTGATGTTATACTGATGATATAGATGATATACTGATGTTATACTGATGTTGTGCTGATGTTATACTGATGGTATGCTGACGTAATACTAATTTTATAGTGATGTTATACTAATGTAATGCTGATGTTATGCTGTGTCTGTCTCTTCAGAGGACTTCTCTGGAGATGAGGAGATGTTATTACATGCCAAGGAGATGAACAAGTGGAGTTCCAACGACCTGATGGACAAGATAGAGACTACAGAGACAGACGAAGGCCAGGGTAGGAGCACACACACACGCACACACACGTTCCGTTCCTCATTTATATTTCAGATCTTCATATCCAATCTCGTCCTTCAGGAAGTTAATTTGTTTAATGAAAGTTAATGGTGTGTGTGTTTTCACATGTGTTTGTCTTCGTGTCTGTCTGTGTGTGTCTGTCTGTCTGTGTGTGTGTGTGTATTTACAGAGAGCCTGTATCAGGAGTCGGGTGAAGACTATACAGTAACCAGTAGTGAGAAACGACTGATTGAGGTATGCTTCCACTGTAGCTACAGTATGAAGACTGTATGAGAGTATTCATGAGGTTCTCACAGACCTGGTAAACAACGACATGAGGTTCTCACAGACCTGGTAAACAACGACATGAGGTTCTCACAGACCTGGTAAACAACGACATGAGGTTCTCACAGATGTTAGATTCTAATTATTAGAGTAAGAACTCAACGGACACTGTGAAAGCTTAAACCAAGTTTATTCTTCTCAAAGGATCGAACAGCTGAATCGACAAAGACATGGTTACAATAGTGGTGGTATATGTACCCCACTTTGGGTGGAGTCTCCTCCTCGCTAATTGCTAGGCAGGAACATACTTGATACGGGCAATACACTTTTTCTTCTCCCTTAACGTGACCTGACCTGACCTCGACCCCCTTCATCACTAATCCATGGCTCTCTCCCTTTATCAATGCCTACCATGTGATCACTTTCCCTGCACTCGTTTAAGAGTTAGTACCCAGAATCCATCACAGACAAGAGTAAACATCATTGTGAGGTTCTCACAGACCAGGTAAACAACGACATGAGATTCTCACAGAGGATTACTTACTATAGAATCACAAGTTCTTAACAACATTTCATAACAATACATGAACAGCAATGTTTGCAGTTGAACTGTACGTCTTTGGTACTGGAACAGTTGACTTGGTAAAGTTCTCTGAAGCTGATCCCAGGGGGAGAGAGAACATCACAGTGTCTCTGGGGATCACACACACACATATTATATGAATGTTTGTTGTTGCTCTTTGTGTTCAGCGGCACGTCTCTCTGATACAGACACGTAGACACCACACAGGCACACACACAGACACACACAAGTACACACAGACACACACAAATACACACAGACACACAAATACACACAGACACACACACAGACACACACACACATACACAAACAGGCACACACATCATCTCAGTGTGTTATCCACTCTGTGTCCAGCGTCACGTCTCTAGTAAACGGAGACGTCGTTCCACTGTCAGGTCCCACAGACGGCCAGCTGTAAGTCTGACCTTTAACCTCTGAGGTTCAGAGGTAGCCTTTAGAAGTCCAATGCCCTGTGGTGTGAGTAGGTTCCCAGTAGGACAAGGTAAAACAAATCCTGTTGTGTTTATGGTAACTTACTGGAATCCAGTTACTTGTAAGTTATTGTCAACTGTTAAACCAAAGTTTCTTTGGAAATTACAGTAACATACTGTACTTTTTTATACAGTAAATTGCAGGTAAATGGCTGCCAGTAAGTTACCGGAAAAACAACTGGATATTTTTGTTTGTGTAGGGTGTTGTGTTAGGTCACTCAGATCATACTGTAGGCCAATGTTCCCTCTAACCTGCGCCCGTGTGCGGGTGCTCAGTAGTCTAGAGACTGGTGTGCAGGGCGCAGAAGAAATATCAGCCAACAGAGACAAGCACAAGATTGAACTTCACTCAACTTTGTAGAGTTTTCCCAGTTATTTAAAACTATCAACCTTTCCCTTTACTGTGGCAATTGTGATCGAATCAACACAATATTAGCCACTTTCAGTAAAACAGACCGAAACATGATAGAGATTTTGTTGTAGGCAGAACGCATTGGAGTAGGATTCTATTGAGCATGACTCAGCCCATACTCTACACAGACCGGTGTGGCATAACCAATCAGAGCTGCAGAAGGCCTATATGCAAATAGACCATTGCCATAAATGGATCTGTGCCATTTACTTTGAACTAGACTGTGTTTACAGCTGTGGTCGTGAGTAGATGCGCTTGTTTTGAGTTTAAAGTAAGAGCTGCATGTAGCCACGTATGCCTTGTATACTGTTGTTCAGGTTAGTTATCATTGTTTTAGTTCACAATGGAGCCCCTAGTTCCACTCTTCATACCCCTGATACCTCCTTTGTCCCACCTCCCACACATGCGGTGACCTCACCCATTACAACCAGCATGTCCAGAGATACAACCTCTCTCATCATCACCCAGTGCCTGGGCTTACCTCCGCTGTACCCGCACCCCACCATACCCCTGTCTGCGCATTATGCCCTGAATATATTCTACCATGCCCAGAAACCTGCTCCTCTTATTCTCTGTCCACAACGCTCTAGGCGACCAGTTTTGATAGCCTTTAGCCGCACCCTCATACTACTCCTTCTCTGTTCCGCGGGGGATGTGGAGGTAAACCCAGGCCCTGCATGCCCCCAGGCACCCTCATTTGTTGACTTCTGTGATCGAAAAAGCCTTGGTTTCATGCATGTCAACATCAGAAGCCTCCTCCCTAAGTTTGTTTTACTCACTGCTTTAGCACACTCTGCTAACCCTGATGTCCTTGCCGTGTCTGAATCCTGGCTCAGGAAGGCCAACAAAAATTCTGAGATTTCCATACCCAACTATAACATCTTCCGTCAAGATAGAACTGCCAAAGGGGGAGGAGTTGCAGTCTACTGCAGAGATAGCCTGCAGAGTAATGTCATACTTTCCAGGTCCATACCCAAACAGTTCAAACTACTAATTTTTTTAATTACTCTCTCCAGAAATAAGTGTCTCACTGTTGCCGCCTGCTACCGACCCCCCTCAGCTCCCATCTAGCTTCAGAGTTTGTTCTGGTAGGTGACCTAAACTGGGATATGCTTAACACCCCGGCAGTCCTACAATCTAAGATAGATGCCCTCAATCTCACACAAATCATCAAGGAACCCACCAGGTACAACCCTAACTCTGTAAACAAGGGCACCCTCATAGACGTCATCCTGACCAACTGGCCCTCCAAATACACCTCCGCTGTCTTCAACCAGGATCTCAGCGATCACTGCCTCATTGCCTGTATCCGCTACGGAGCCGCAGTCAAACGACCACCCCTCATCACTGTTAAACGCTCCCTAAAACACTTCTGTGAGCAGGCCTTTCTAATCGACCTGGCCCGGGTATCCTGGAAGGACATTGACCTCATCCCGTCAGTTGAGGATGCCTGGTCATTCCTTAAAAGTAACTTCCTCACCATTTTAGATAGGCATGCTCCGTTCAAAAAATGCAGAACTAAGAACAGATACAGCCCTTGGTTCACTCCAGACCTGACTGCCCTCGACCAGCACAAAAACATCCTGTGGCGGACTGCAATAGCATCGAATAGTCCCCGCGATATGCAACTGTTCAGGGAAGTCAGGAACCAATACACGCAGTCAGTCAGGAAAGCTAAGGCCAGCTTCTTCAGGCAGAAGTTTGCATCCTGTAGCTCCAACTCCAAAAAGTTCTGGGACACTGTGAAGTCCATGGAGAACAAGAGCACCTCCTCCCAGCTGCCCACTGCACTGAGGCTAGGTAACACGGTCACCACCGATAAATCCATGATTATCGAAAACTTCAACAAGCATTTCTCAACGGCTGGCCATGCCTTCCGCCTGGCTACTCCAACCTCGGCCAACAGCTCCGCCCCCCCCGCAGCTACTCGCCCAAGCCTCTCCAGGTTCTCCTTTACCCAAATCCAGATAGCAGATGTTCTGAAAGAGCTGCAAAACCTGGACCTATACAAATCAGCTGGGCTTGACAATCTGGACCCTCTATTTCTGAAACTATCCGCCGCCATTGTCGCAACCCCTATTACCAGCCTGTTCAACCTCTCTTTCATATCGTCTGAGATCCCCAAGGATTGGAAAGCTGCCGCAGTCATCCCCCTCTTCAAAGGGGGAGACACCCTGGACCCAAACTGTTACAGACCTATATCCATCCTGCCCTGCCTATCTAAGGTCTTCGAAAGCCAAGTCAACAAACAGGTCACTGACCATCTCGAATCCCACGTACCTTCTCCGCTGTGCAATCTGGTTTCCGAGCCGGTCATGGGTGCACCTCAGCCACACTCAAGGTTCTAAACGATATCATAACCGCCATCGATAAAAGACAGTACTGTGCAGCCGTCTTCATCGACCTTGCCAAGGCTTTCGACTCTGTCAATCACCATATTCTTATCGGCAGACTCAGTAGCCTCGGTTTTTCGGATGACTGCCTTGCCTGGTTCACCAATTACTTTGCAGACAGAGTTCAGTGTGTCAAATCGGAGGGCATGCTGTCCGGTCCTCTGGCAGTCTCTATGGGGGTGCCACAGGGTTCAATTCTCGGGCCGACTCTTTTCTCTGTATATATCAATGATGTTGCTCTTGCTGCGGGCGATTCCCTGATCCACCTCTACGCAGACGACACCATTCTATATACTTCCGGCCCGTCCTTGGACACTGTGCTATCTAACCTCCAAAATCACAGTGCCATCCGTTTTGTCACTAAAGCACCTTATACCACCCACCACTGCGACTTCGCTGGCCCTCGCTACATATTCGTCGCCAGACCCACTGGCTCCAGGTCATCTACAAGTCCATGCTAGGTAAAGCTCCGCCTTATCTCAGTTCACTGGTCACGATGGCAACACCCATCCGTAGCACGCGCTCCAGCAGGTGTATCTCACTGATCATCCCTAAAGCCAACACCTTATTTGGCCGCCTTTCGTTCCAGTACTCTGCTGCCTGTGACTGGAACGAATTGCAAAAATCACTGAAGTTGGAGACTTTTATCTCCCTCACCAACTTCAAACATCTGCTATCTGAGCAGCTAACCGATCGCTGCAGCTGTACATAGTCTATCGGTAAATAGCCCACCCATTTTCACCTACCTCATCCCCATACTGTTTTTATTTATTTAATTTTCTGCTCTTTTGCACACCTATATCTCTACCTGTACATGTCCATCTGATCATTTATCACTCCAGTGTTAATCTGCAAAATTGTAATTATTCGCCTACCTCCTCATCCCTTTTGCACACAATGTATATAGACTCCCCTTTTTTTTCTACTGTGTTATTGACTTGTTAATTGTTTACTCCATGTGTAACTCTGTGTTGTCTGTTCACACTGCTATGCTTTATCTTGGCCAGGTCGCAGTTGCAAATGAGAACTTGTTCTCAACTAGCCTACCTGGTTAAATAAAGGTGAAATAAAAAATAAAATAAATAAATTAAACGTATGAAAATGTTGTTCATATCCTTTGCTAGTTAGTGAGTTATTAGCCCAGTTATAAACTCAACAAAAAAAGAAACGTCCTCTCACATAAGTACACAGACCATTTACTCAGTACTATGTTGAAGCACCTTTGGCAGCGATTGTAGCTTTGAGTCTTCTTGGGTATGATGCTAGAAGCTTGGCACACCTGTATTTGGGGAGTTTCTCCCATTTTTCTCTGCAGATCCTCTCAAGCTCTTTCAGGTTTGATGGGGAGCGTTACTGCACAGCTATTTTCAGGTCTCTCCAGAGATGTTCGGTTGGGTTTAAGTCCGGGCTCTGGCTGGGCCACTCACGGATATTCAGAGACTTGTCGCGAAGCCACTCCTACGTTGTCTTGGCTGTGTGCTTAAGGTCATTGTCTTGTTGGAAGGTGAACCTTTGCCCCAGTCTGAGGCCCTGAGCGCTCTGGAGCAGGTTTTCATCAGGTTTTCATCTCTGTACTTTGCTCTGTTCATCTTTCCCCTCGATCCTGACTAGTCTCCCAATCCCTACCGTTAAAAAAAATCCCACAGCATGATGCTGCCACCACCATGCTTCACCGTAGGGATGGTGCCAGGTTTCCGCCAGACGTGATGCTTGGCATTCAGGCCAAAGAGTTAATTCTTGGTTTCATCAGGCCAGAGAATCTTGTTTCTCTTCGTCTGAGAGTCCTTTAGGTGGCTTTTGGCAAACTCCAACCATGCTGTCATGTGCCTTTTACTGAGAAGAAGCTTTCGTCTGGCCACTACCATAAAGTCCTGATTGGTGGAGTGCTGCAGAGATGGTTGTCCTTCTGGAAGGTTCTCCCATCTCCACAGAGGAACTCTGGAGCTCTGTCAGAGTGACCATAGGGTTCTTGGTCACCTCGCTGACCAAGGCCCTTCTCCCCCAATTGCTCAGTTTGGCCGGACGGCCAGCTCTAGGAAGAGTCTTGGTGGTTCCAAACTTCATCCATTTAAGAATGATGAAGACCATTGTGTTCTTGGGTACCTTCAATACTGCAGATATGTTTGGGCACCCCTCCCCAGGTCTGTGCCTCGACACAATCCTGTCTCTGAGCTCTAAGGAGAATTCCTTCAACCTCATGGCTTAGTTTTTTCTCAGACATGCACTGTCAACTGTGGGACCTTTTATAGACAGGTGTGTGCCTTTCCAAATCATGTCCAATCAATTTAATTTCCCACGGGTGGACTCCTATCAAGTTGTAGAAACATCTCAAGGATGATCAATGGAGCCCGATTTTGAGTCTCATAGCAAATGGTCTGAATACTTATGCAACATTTCTAAAAACCTGTTTTCGCTTTGTAGTTATGGGGTATTGTGTGTATATTGACAAGGGACATTTAAAAATATATATATTTTAGAATAAGGCTGTAATGTAACTAAATGTGGAAAAAGTCAAGGTGTCTGAATAGCTTCTGAATGCTCTGTACATTTCTAGACATTTTTGAAAGACAGTCAGGTAAAGAGTTGTTTTGTCTTAAAGAGGCAGTGTTGTATTTTGAGATAGGCTTGAATAAAATAAATAGCCAATAGACAGAGGGTAGCATAATGTGTCTGATTCTCTGTAATAATGGTATGGGAATAATGACACATTTTATTTTGTAAAGTGGTTTCTTGCATCGAGCAACACAACAACATTTTCAGTCACCTCCTTGTCTAATGGACAAGTGGATAAACAGGTTAATGTCAAGCCCTGCATGTTTTTTTCAAAAGTCTCATGGAATGGGCTCCTGATTAGCGCAGGTGTCTAAGACACTGCATTACAGTGCAAGAGGTGTCACTGCAGTACCTGATTCGAATCCAGACTCCATCACATTCGGCCGTTAAAATGTTGTGGGATGCATTTTCTCCATTATTTTTGATGGTAGGCCACTCTGGTAGGCTTACATTATGATCAAATAGCCACGGTAGCGTACTTGGTCACTGTTAAAACTGTACTTTAAAGTGGGTACAGGCTCCATGTTCACAGTAACTTCAAGTGGGTACAGCCTCAGTGTTCACAGTAACTTCAAGTGTGTACAGCCTCAGTGTTCACAGTAACTTCAAGTGGGTACAGCCTCAGTGTTCACAGTAACTTCAAGTGTGTACAGCCTCAGTGTTCACAGTAACTTCAAGTGGGTACAGCATCAGTGTTCACAGTAACTTCAAGTGGGTACAGCCTCAGTGTTCACAGTAACTTCAAGTGTGTACAGCCTCAGTGTTCACAGTAACTTCAAGTGGGTACAGCCTCAGTGTTCACAGTAACTTCAAGTGTGTACAGCCTCAGTGTTCACAGTAACTTCAAGTGGGTACAGCATCAGTGTTCACAGTAACTTCAAGTGGGTACAGCCTCAGTGTTCACAGTAACTTAAAGTGGGTACAGCCTCAGTGTTCACAGTAACTTCAAGTGTGTACAGCCTCAGTGTTCACAGTAACTTCAAGTGTGTACAGCCTCAGTGTTCACAGTAACTTCAAGTGGGTACAGCCTCAGTGTTCACAGTAACTTCAAGTGTGTACAGCCTCAGTGTTCACAGTAACTTCAAGTGGGTACAGCCTCAGTGTTCACAGTAACTTCAAGTGTGTACAGCCTCAGTGTTCACAGTAACTTCAAGTGTGTACAGCCTCAGTGTTCACAGTAACTTCAAGTGTGTACAGCCTCAGTGTTCACAGTAACTTCAAGTGGGTACAGTCTGTGTTCACAGTAACTTCAAGTGGGTACAGCCTGTGTTCACAGTAACTTAAAGTGGGTACAGCCTCAGTGTTCACAGTAACTTAAAGTGGGTACAGCCTCAGTGTTCACAGTAACTTAAAGTGGGTACAGCCTCAGTGTTCACAGTAAAAGCACGCTAGACGTTACACAGAATTTCCACAATGTTGAAGTTTGCGCCCATCAGACCTAAAATTTGCTCAATGCTGAAAAGAATTAGAGGGAACATTGCTGTAGGCTGTGAAAATATGTTGTTTTAGTTTTTCTTTTAAAAATCCATGCCATTGTTTACTTCATTGTGCTCCATTGTGCTCCTTCACATATATACTCTATATGCCATTTAGCAAAGTGTGCATACAGTAGAACCAACTACCATGGCGTTACAAGCACCATGCTCTACCAACTGAGCTACAAAATAATAATAATAATCAGTGTCCACCATCTCTCCTCCTCTTTATCCTGTAGGATGGGTCGTCTCAGCAGTGTCTGACGCCCTCCAAGATCCACGTTCTGGTTCTGGTTCTTCACGGGGGTAACATATTAGACACTGGAGCAGGTATACAACATAAGAACTATTTTTATAAAGTGGACAACACTTAAACAGTTACAGTAAACACTTAAGCAGTTACCTTAAACACTTAAGCAGTTACCTTAAACACTTAAGCAGTTACCTTAAACACTTAAACAGTTACCTTAAACACTTAAACAGTTACCTTAAACACTTAAACAGTTACCTTAAACACTTAAACAGTTACCTTAAACACTTAAACAGTTACCTTAAACACTTAAACAGTTACCTTAAACACTTAAACAGTTACCTTAAACACTTAAACAGTTACCTTAAACACTTAAGCAGTTACCGTAAACACTTAAGCAGTTACCTTAAACACTTAAACAGTTACCTTAAACACTTAAGCAGTTACCTTAAACACTTAAGCAGTTACCTTAAACACTTAAACAGTTACCTTAAACACTTAAGCAGTTACCTTAAACACTTAAGCAGTTACCTTAAACACTTAAGCAGTTACCTTAAACACTTAAACAGTTACCTTAAACACTTAAACAGTTACCTTAAACACTTAAACAGTTACCTTAAACACTTAAACAGTTACCTTAAACACTTAAGCAGTTACCTTAAACACTTAAACAGTTACCTTAAACACTTAAACAGTTACCTTAAACACTTAAACAGTTACCTTAAACACTTAAGCAGTTACCGTAAACACTTAAGCAGTTACCTTAAACACTTAAACAGTTACCTTAAACACTTAAGCAGTTACCTTAAACACTTAAGCAGTTACCTTAAACACTTAAACAGTTACCTTAAACACTTAAGCAGTTACCTTAAACACTTAAGCAGTTACCTTAAACACTTAAGCAGTTACCTTAAACACTTAAACAGTTACCTTAAACACTTAAACAGTTACCTTAAACACTTAAACAGTTACCTTAAACACTTAAACAGTTACCTTAAACACTTAAGCAGTTAACTTAAACACTTAAGCAGTTACCTTAAACACTTAAGCAGTTACCTTAAACACTTAAGCAGTTACCTTAAACACTTAAACAGTTACCTTAAACACTTAAACACTTACCTTAAACACTTAAGCAGTTACCTTAAACACTTAAGCAGTTACCTTAAACACTTAAGCTGTTACCTTAAACACTTAAACAGTTACCTTAAACACTTAAGCAGTTACCTTAAACACTTAAGCAGTGTTCTCACTTTGTTTATTCTTGTAAAGACAATGCAACAATTTTGTATTTACTCATAATTACTCCCAGGTGAGCCAAGTAGTAAGCAGGCTGACGTCAACACTCTGAGTGGAGCATTTGAAACTGTGATGAGAGTGCATTACCCAGCAGCCCTAGGACGCATTGCCATCCGCATGGTTCCCTGCCCGGCGGTGTGTGCCGACGCCTTTTCACAGGTTTCCAAGTGAGTACACAGGTTTCCAAGTGAGCACACGCACGCACACACACACACAAACACACACTCTAACCCTCGCTCCTCTCTCTCTGGTCCAGTCTCAGTCCCTATAGTTTTGATGAGGGCTGCCTTTCCAACAGTCAGGACCACATCCCTCTGGCTGCACTGCCTCTATTGGCCACTTCCGCTCCGCAGTACCAAGACGCCGTGGCAACCGTCATCCAAAGAGCCAATCAGGTGTATGGAGACTTTATCAGGTCCTTGGAAGGGGCATCCTTCTCCGGACAGGTCAGTGCAGGAGTCAGGGGTCAAAGTTTAGGGGTTAGTGATTTTGGCTGATTATACAATACAGTGAGCTCCAAAAGTATTAGGACAGTGGTAAATATTTGTTTTGGATTTGTACTCCAGCAGTGAAATGATACAATGACTGTGCAGTTAATGTTCAAACTGTCAGCTTTAATTTGAGGGTACTTTCATCCTTATTGAGTGATCCGTTTAAAAATGACTTTTTGTACATAGTCCTCCCCCCCAAAGTATTGGGACTAATTCACTTATATGTGTATTAAAGTAGTCAAATGTTTAGTATTTGTTGGATGCATTTGCTGTTTGTTTTGGTTGTGTTTCAGATTATTTTATGCCCAATATAAATGAATGGTAAATAATGTATTGTGTCATTTTGGAGTCACTTTTATTGTAAATAAGAATAGAATATGTTTCTAAACACTTCTACATGAATTTGGATGCTACCATGATTATGAATTGTCCTGAATGAATCATCACTAACGATGAGTGAGAAAGTTACAGAGGCATAAATATCATACCCCCCCAAATATGCTAACCTCCCCTTTTACTTTATAGTAATGGTGAGAGGTTAGCTTGTCTTGGGGGCATGATGTTTGTGCATCTGTAACTTTCTCATTCATCAATATTCATGATAACCTCAACGCTACTGTATCGTTTCAAATCCAAAGTGCTGGAGTACAGAGCCAAAAAAACAAAACATGTGTCACTGTCCCAATACTTTTGGGGCTCACTGTATGTACTGTATGTACTCAATTTAAATCTGTGTATTCTCTCCTCCTGTAGGTGTGTGTGATCGGGGACTGTGTAGGTGGTATCCTAGGGTTTGATGCGCTGTGCAGTAGTAACGTCATCGTTTCAGAAAGCCAGAACAGCAGTAGACGAGGCAGCACCGTCAGCGTACAGGTACCTCTGTCTCCTTTAATTCCATCCCACAGGGCTACTCCAGGACTAAAAAGCACTTTCAATGTAACTCTCTTAATCTCTGTCTGGGAAACCGGTCCTATCTGTTGCATAGATCTGACAGCTACTAACTATGTGTGCCCTCTCTCTCCCCCTCTCCCTCTCTTTCTCTCCCCCTCCCCCTCCTCCTCCGTCTCTCCAGGACACAGACCTCCTCTCCCCTGGCATCATAATAAACAGTGTCTCTCTGTCTTCTCCGTCTTCTCCGACTCTGGAGGGCAGTCGCCATCTTAGTCGCAGTAACATTGACATCCCTCGCAGCTCAGGGCCTGACGACCCCAAGCGAATGCTGCCTCGCAAACGCAGCGACTCCTCCACCTACGAACTAGACACCATCAAACACCACCAGGCATTCCTGTCCAGGTCAGACACACACGCACATTCAAGGTATAGCTACATTGACCAACCTTTGTTATCAAATGTTAACTTTTCTACTGTTTATTTTTCCCCCCACTCTTTTGCCGTTCCCTCTCTCTCTCTCTCCCCCTGTCTCTCCAGTCTCCATAGCAGTGTATTGAGAACAGACTCAGGTTCGAGGCGCTCCAGCGGGAGTACCATGCTAGAGGGAGGGAGGCTGGACTTCGAGGTGGCAGACTTCTTCCTCTTTGGTTCACCTCTGGGGCTGGTGCTGGCACTGAGGAAGACTGTGGTGCCGTCCATAGATGGTGAGGGACACCTTCATCAGTGGTTGATCTCACTAGCCTGGGTGTGAATATATTACTGCTGCAGCCAACAGTCTTTGCCATGCATGGAGTTGACTTTTTAAGGAGTTGGCTTAAGCAGAAATAGACTATTTG
Source organism: Oncorhynchus kisutch (assembly GCF_002021735.2). Classification (NCBI taxonomy): domain Eukaryota; kingdom Metazoa; phylum Chordata; class Actinopteri; order Salmoniformes; family Salmonidae; genus Oncorhynchus; species Oncorhynchus kisutch. The sequence goes on along the minus strand of NC_034179.2, from coordinate 17,657,936 downwards.
CTAAATTGGCACTTTTCATGATTGCATTCCTGTGTGCAGTCTTTGATTTTGCGTTCAGCCAATTCAAACATTCATCCAATTCAAACACATCAAACATTCATCCAATTCAAACATATCACACATTCAGGTAATTCAAACACATCACACATTCATCCAATTCAAACATATCACACATTCAGGTAATTCAAACATATCAAACATTCAGGTAATTCAAACATATCAAACATTCATCCAATTCAAACACATCACACATTCAGGTAATTCAAACATATCACACATTCAGGTAATTCAAACATATCAAACATTCAGGTAATTCAAACATATCAAACATTCATCCAATTCAAACACATCACACATTCAGGTAATTCAAACATATCACACATTCAGGTAATTCAAACATATCAAACATTCAGGTAATTCAAACATATCACACATTCAGGTAATTCAAACACATCACACATTCAGGTAATTCAAACATATCACACATTCAGGTAATTCAAACATATCACACATTCATCCAATTCAAACATATCACACATTCAGGTAATTCAAACATATCACACATTCATCCAATTCAAACATATCACACATTCAGGTAATTCAAACATATCAAACATTCAGGTAATTCAAACATATCACACATTCAGGTAATTCAAACACATCACACATTCATCCAATTCAAACAAATCAAACATTCAGGTAATTCAAACACATCACACATTCAGGTAATTCAAACATATCACACATTCAGGTAATTCAAACATATCACACATTCAGGTAATTCAAACATATCACACATTCAGGTAATTCAAACACATCACACATTCAGGTAATTCAAACATATCACACATTCAGGTAATTCAAACATATCACACATTCAGGTAATTCAAACATATCAAACATTCAGGTAATTCAAACATATCACACATTCAGGTAATTCAAACATATCACACATTCAGGTAATTCAAACATATCAAACATTCAGGTAATTCAAACATATCACACATTCAGGTAATTCAAACATATCACACATTCAGGTAATTCAAACATATCACACATTCAGGTAATTCAAACATATCACACATTCAGGTAATTCAAACATATCACACATTCAGGTAATTCAAACACATCACACATTCAGGTAATTCAAACATATTAAACATTCAGGTAATTCAAACATATCAAACATTCATCCAATTCAAACATATTAAACATTCTGACTTTTTAAACATATTAAACATTCAGGTAATTCAAACATATTAAACATTCAGGTAATTCAAACATATTAAACATTCTGACTTTTTAAACATATAAGTGAGAATCTGTAAACTAAGCCACTCAGCATCTGTGTGGTGAGAGTGACGTTTCCTGCAGCTGTGGGGTCGGGCTCTGCCGGGACATGGCTAAGTGAGGTCACATCATAGTTCAGAGATTAGAGGTCATGTTTTACATCTCTGATGCCAGATCCATTAGCTGTGACATTTAAGACACAACATGGTCCAAAGTAAACTAAGAACTAAGATAAATAGAAGGTTTAGGAAGGAGCTGAGAGGCAGCAGAGGAAACAGACGGGGTTGTGACACAGATTCTTCAGGGGTTCCATGGAGTCCTAGAGAGTTCCAGAGACATGACTCATCAGCAGTTGCCTTTGTCACTTCTGGACCCTTGAGACAAGAAGCTTTGATTGAAGTTGTCCATAGTTCCGCAATTGTTTGGTCAAATGATTTTCAATATGTGAGCTTTGGAAATAACTTGGATGGCTGTTGTTCTTTTTCCCTGCTCTTTTCCTCATATCTCTCTCTCTCCCCATCTTTCTCTCTCTCCCCATCTCTCTCTCTCTTTTTCTCTCAATTCAATTCCATTCAAAGGGCTTTATTGGCATGGGAAACATGTTTACATTGCCAAAGCAAGTGAAGTAGAAAATAAATAAAAGTTAAATAAACAATTAACAGTAAACATTACACTCAAATGAATATTTCAAATGTCATGTTATGGCTATATACAGTGTTGTAACAATACGCAAATAGTTAAAGTACAAAAGGGAAAATAAATAAGGGTTGTATTTTTAATGGTGTTTGTTCTTCACTGGTTGCCCATTTTCTTGTGGCAACAGGTCACAAATCGTAATGCTGTGATGGCACACTGTGGTATTTCACCCAATAGATATGGGAGTTTATCAAAATTAGATTTGTTTTCAAATTCTTTGTTGGTCTGTATAAACTGAGGGAAATATGTGTCACACATTTGTCAGGAGGTTAGGAAGTGCAGCTCAGTTTCCACCTCATTTTCTTGGTAGTGTGCACATAGCCTGTCTTCTCTTGAGAACCAGGTCTGCCCACGGTGGCTTCTCTCAATAGCAAGGCTAAGCTCACTGAGTCTGTACATAATCAATGCTTTCCTTAATTTTAGGTCAGTCACAGTGGTCAGGTATTCTGCCACTGTGTACTCTCTGTTTAGGGCCAAATAGCATTCTAGTTTGCTCTGTTTTTTTGTTCATTCTTTCCAATTATCTTTTTGTTTTCTCATGATTTGGTTGGGGCTAATTGTGTTGTAGTCCTGGCGCTCTGTTTGTGTTTTTGAACAGAGCCCTATTACCAGCTTGCTTAGGTTACTCTTCTCCAGGTTCATCTCTCTCTAGATGATGGCTTTGTTATGGAAGGTTTGGGAATTACGTCCTTTTAGGTGCTTGTAGAATTTAAGACTTTTCTGGGTTTTGATAATTAGCCAGTATCAGCCTAATTCTACTCTGCATGCATTATTTGTTTTACGTTGTCAATTTTTTTTGCAGAATTCTTTTTTCCATTTGGTTAATTATTGGTTGATGAGCAGATCCCTGACCTCACAACCATAAAGGGCAATGGGTTCTATAACTGATTCAAGAAGTTGGTATGTCGAATTTGATGTTCCTTTTGATAGCGTAGAAGGTCCTTCTTACCTTGTCTTTCAGATCGTTCACAGCTTTGTGGAAATGACCTGTGGCACTAATGTTTAGGTCGATGTGCGTATAGTTTTTTGTGTGCTCTAGGGCAACGGTGTCTAGATGGAATTTGTATTTGCGGTCCTGGCAACTGGACCTTTTTTGGAACACCATTATTTTTGTCTTACTGAGATTTACTGTCAGGGCCCAGGTCAGACAGAATCTGTGCAGAAGATCTAGGTGCTGCTGTAGGGCCTCCTTGGTTGGGGACAGAAGCACCAGATCATTAGGAAACAGTAAACATTTGACTTTAGATTGTAGCAAGGGAGGCCTGGTGCTGCAGACTGTTCTAGTGCCCTCACCAATTTGTTTATATATACAGTTGAAGTCGGAAATTTGCATACACCTTAGCCAAATATATTTAAACTCAGTTTTTCACAATTCCTGACATTTATTCCAAGTAAATATTCCCTGTTTTAGGTCAGTTAGGACTTTATTTTAAGAATGTGAACTGTCAGAATAATAGTAGAGAGAATGATTTATTTATTTCAGCTTTTATTTCTTTCATCACATTCCCAGTGGGTCAGAAGTTTACATACACTAAATTAGTATTGGTAGCATTGCCTTTAAATTGTTTAACTTGGGTCAAACGTTTCAGGTAGCCTTCCACAAGCTTCCCACAGTAAGTTGGGTGAATTTTGGCCCATTCCTCCTGTCAGAGCTGGTGTAACTGAGTCAGGTTTGTAGGCCTCCTTGCTCACACATGCTTTTTCAGTTCTGGCCACACATTTTCTATGGAATTGAGGTCAGGGCTTTATGATGGCAACACCAATACCTTGACTATGTTGTCCTTAAGACATTTTGCCACAACTTTGGAAGTATGCTTGGGGTCATTGTCCATTTGAAAGACCCATTTGCTACCAAGCTTTGACTTCCTGACTGATGTCTTGAGATGTTGCTTCAATATATCCACATAATTTTCCTCCCTCATGATGTCATCTATTTTGTGAAGTGCACCAGTCCCTCACAACATGATGCTGCCACCCCCGTGCTTCACGGTTGGGATGGTGTTTTTCGGCTTGCAAGCGTCCCCATTTTTCCTGCAAACATAACGATGGTCATTATGGCCAAACAGTTCTATTTTTGTTTCATCAGCCCAGAGGATATTTCTCCAAAAAGTATGATCTTTGTCCCCATGTGCAGTTGCAAACCGTAGTCTGGCTTTTTTATGGCGGTTTTGGAGCAGTGGCTTCTTCCTTGCTGAGCGGCCTTTCAGGTTATGTTGATATAGGACTCGTTTTACTGTGGATATAGACACTTTTGTACCTGTTTCCTCCAGCATCTTCACAAGGTCCTTTGCTGTTGTTCTGGGATTGATTTGCACTTTTCACACCAAAGTACGTTCATCTCTAGGAGATGGTCCCATTGTGTTTATACTTGCGTACTATTGTTTGTACAGATGAACGTGGTACCTTCAGGCATTTGGAAATTGTTCCCAAGGATGAACCAGATTTGTGGAGGTCTACAATTTTTTTTATGAGGCCTTGGTTCATTTCTTTTGATTTTCCCATGATGTCAAGCAAAGAGGCACTGAGTTTGAAGGTAGGCCTTGAAATACATCCACAGGTACACCTCCAACTGACTCAAATTATGTAAATTAGCCTATCAGAAGCTTCTAAATCCATGACATAATTTTCTGGAATTTTCCAAGCTGTTTAAAGGCACAGTCAAATTAGTGTATTGTAACTTCTGACCCACTGGAATTGTGAATTAATTATAAGTGAAATAGTCTGTTAACAATTGTTGCAAGAATTACTTGTGTCATGCACAAAGTAGATGTCCTAACTGACTTGCCAAAACTATAGTTTGTTAACAAGAAATTTGTGGAGTGGTTGAAAAACGAGTTTTAATGACTCCAACCTAAGTGTATGTGTTTTTTGTCAATTTTAACCCCACACTGTATACATTGATTTTATAATGTTGAATGTTTTTCTCCCAACACTGCTTTCCATCAACTTGTATAGCAGACCCTCATGCTCAAATTGAGTCAAAAGCTTTTTTGAAATCAAGAAAGCATGAGAAGAATTTGCCTTTGTTTTGGTTTGTTTGTCAATTAGGGTGTGGAGGGTGAATACATGGTCTATCGTACAATAATTTGGTTAAAAGCAAATGTGACCTTTGCACAGTACATTGTTTTCACTGATGAAATGTACGAGTCTTCTGTTAATGATAATGCAGAGGATTTTTCCAAGGTTGCTGTTGCTCTTGACACATATCCCACGGTAGTCTTTCTCTCTCTCCCTTCAGTCTCATCATTGCGTCCGGCCTGTCAGCAGCTATATAACCTGTTTCATCCAGCGGACCCCTCTGCCTCCCGCCTGGAGCCCCTTCTAGAGAAGAGGTTTCACCAGCTGCCCCCCTTCTGTGTCCCCCGATACCAACGCTTCCCTCTGGGGGACGGACACTCTGCTCTGCTGGGTGAGGATAGATACACACACACACACCAGAAGTATGTATTTATGAGAGCAAGCACTCAAATCAATCCCTCCAAAAGCAAGCACTCAATTGTCTGTGTGGTTTGCTTTCCATGTCCATATGCTGTCATGGTAGCGTATCTGTGTGCATGTGTTATCAGATATAATGTACTGTGCTTTACGTCCGTTCAGTCAGTCTTATTTTTTTTAATTTTTTTTAATTGAACCTTTATTTTTCTAGGCAAGTCAGTTAAGAACAAATTCTTATTTTACAATGATGGCCAACCCCGTCCAAACTCTCCCCTAACCCAGATGATGCTGGGCTAATTGTGCGCCGTCCTATAGGACTCAGCAGTTATTACGCACTGAACTGGTCTGTAGTCTGTTACATACGTTTATTTCTGCCTCTCTGTCCCACCCACCACCCCATGTCTCTTCTGCCTCCCCTGTCCCCATCTCTCTCCCCTGTGTCTCCCCCCTCTCCTCATCTCTCTGTCTCCCTCTTGCCCATCTCTCTATCTTCCCCTCCTCATTCCCCAGTGGAGACTATGCAGAGTAACCCCCATCTCCTGTTGGAGTCAGTACCCCTGCGTTGCCAGGAGGGGGGCGTCAGTGAGACCTCCATCCCCGTCCCTGTACGCAGCTGGCCCCAGCAGGCCTCACAGCTCAACGACAGTGTGTACCCTTTCTCTGTCTCTGTCTGTCTGTCCACTGCTTGGTTCCCTTTCGCTGTTGCTCTGTCTGACTGTCTGTGTCTCTCACTCTCTTTGTCTGTAAAATGTAAATGATTGCCTGATCAAACTCTCTCTCTCTCTCCCTCTTCCTCTCTCTCTCTCTCTCTCTCTCTCTCTCTCCCTCTCTTCCTCTCTCTCTCTCCCTCCCTCTTCCTCTCTCTCTCTCTCCCTCTCTTCCTCTCTCTCTCTCTCCCTCTCTTCCTCTCTCTCTCTCTCTCTCCCTCCCTCTTCCTCTCTCTCTCTCTCTCTCTCCCTCTCTTCCTCTCTCTCTCTCTCTCTCCCTCTCACTCACTCACACACACTTTCTCTCCGGTATCTCCTTCCCTCCATAGCGGACATGTTTGTGGACACCCAGTACCCGTCCTCCCCGCTGACTGGACCCCCCCACTCCAGAGGCCCCCGTAGGTCCAGTGAGGCCAGCATCGCTAGCCAGGTGTCAGGCATGGCCGACTCCTACACCGCCTCCAACATCACCAACAGTCAGTATGGACTTCATACTGTTTATACTGTTAACAGCAGTGTTTGTGGCTCAGAGAGAGATAACATTCATTCTCTGAAATGTTTCACTTTGTTTATTTCTTCTTTTGTACCGTCTGTTTTGTTGTTCCGTAGCTACTAAATGCTATAGCAGTTCGTCTAAGAAGCTGGGTCTCCTCTCCCAGCTTGCACTTTCTAAACTCCCCTCGAGGAGCCCCTCTCCACGAGCCAGGAAGAAGATACGACCCTTCCTCACTCTCAGACACACCGACTCAGAGCAGGGTGACGATGATGTCACCTCTGACATCACTTCCTCTGATGTCTCCTCAGACCTGCCCTCTGACTTCACTGATGTCACCTCTGATGTCACCTCTGACATCACCGATACGAACTCTGACCCTCCGTCGCCAGATACGCTGATGGACATAGAGCAAGGTAGTCTGGGTACTGTAGTTTCCCTGGAAGGAGGAAGGTTTGAATCCTGTGTGACCTCCAGGACACTCATCTGTGTGCCCTGTCATTGGTCACCTTCCAGCTACAGTTGAACCATCACACTGTATTAGATGTCCTCTCTCTCCTCTACAGCATTTACCCTGTACTGTACTGCAGTGGTTCCCAAACAGGAGTTATGGCAACGTCCTCAATCAAAGACCGGATTAACCCTATCAGTCCCGAGACCCCAGCAAAAATCGTCTTTTTATTTATCTGACTTTCATTGATCTGCATGTCCAGACCTCATATTTAACCATTTTCTTTTCAGGACAAAATTTGACATAAACAGTTGCATTCATGAGTTTTATTGACTAATGTCAATAAAACAAATAAGGTCTGCCAAAGCAAACGCCTGATAAAAATGAATTTATATGAATGCTGTAAGTACAGAATTTGTTTGCTTAGTGGAAAATTAATATCCGACTAGTCAGTGACAACTGTGTGGAGTTTGAGAAAACAACTATATGAGCCTATTACAGCATTATAGGCGTTTTTGTAGAAAGACCCCAGGGATCCACCCTTGTCTCACAAACAATGCTCTAGCTCCGCCCCCGTTAATCACACAGACTAATCCAATGACACAACCTGTAGTCTGTAGCTCAAACACACTATGTTTAAAAGGAATTAGAAGTCCAAATTGCGCCGGCATCACTGTGGGACTCATTGTGTTAAAATGAGGGACCACTGTTTGGAAATCGCTGATATTTTATGTTACCCTGTCCTTCCTCCTTCCTCCAACCAAATCTGTCCCTCTACTCCAGTTTAATCTGTCCCTCTACTCCAGTTTAATCTGTCCCTCTACTCCAGTTTAATCTGTCCCTCTACTCCAGTTTAATCTGTCCCTCTACTCCAGTTTAATCTGTCCCTCTACTCCAGTTTAATCTGTCCCTCTACTCCAGTTTAATCTGTCCCTCTACTCCAGTTTAATCTGTCCCTCTACTCCAGTTTAATCTGTCCCTCTACTCCAGTTTAATCTGTCCCTCTACTCCAGTTTAATCTGTCCCTGGCCTGAAAGTCCATTCTTCTCCTGTGTGGACCTGTGACTCTCCGTCTGTAATATACAGCCTCTCCCTTGGACTGTACATCTCTGGATGAGCACACTTCCCTCTACTGTGGAACCCCTCTTTGTCTGGAACTATCATTGACCAGAAATATGTCCATCTCTTTTTCTAACACTATCTTCTTTTCTCAACCGTGATTACCTATCGCTTGTTTTATGCCAGGACTGTTTCTTCTCTCTCACTCTCTCTCCCTAGTTGCGTCTCGGTGGTGGGGCAGCAAGCGGATGGACTATGCCCTGTACTGTCCTGATGCCCTCACAGCCTTCCCCACTGTAGCTCTGCCTCACCTCTTCCATGCTTCATACTGGGAGTCCACTGACGTTGTCTCCTTCCTACTCAGACAGGTACAACTGGTTATGAATGCCCTATGAATGTTTACAGCATAATAAAGGCATTGCCTCCTTTGAGCTGTTATAAGGGCTCATGTATTCTATATGAATGCTTATGTAATCATCCCTGTCTGCTTCTCCAGGTGATGAGGCATGAGAACTCTAGTATTCTGGAGCTGGATGGTAAAGAGGTGACCGAGTTCAAGCCTTCTAAACCCAGAGAGAAATGGCTGCGCAAGAGGACACACGTCAAGATCAGGGTGAGCACAGGCCCCTTCCTAACTGTTAACTCGAAATGACACAACGACAAGGTTCCAGTTTAACAAAGTTTACTATACCGTATGAACACCCACAAAGGTAGCCATTACACTCAAGGCCAGGTCCATCAATGACTAGACTTCCTGCGCATGCTCACTCTTGACTGAGTGATAGCCCCATAATAACAGAAATATAGGGATACATAAAACATGAACTTAGTACTAACCACTTTTAGCCATTAGTGATATCTCAAGTTAATGCATTTATCAGGAGTTTACTAGTTTCTGTATCAGTACACCAATGGTAAATATGTGTGTGTGTGTGTGTGTGTGGTGTGTGTGTGTGTGTGTGTGTGTGTGTGTGTGTGTGTGTGTGTGCGTGTGTGTGTGTGTAGAACGTTACGGCCAACCACCGTGTGAATGATGCTGTGTTCACTGAGGATGGAACACAGCTGGTGATGGGACGCTTCATGTACGGACCTCTGGACATGGTCACTCTCACTGGGGAGAAGGTAAAGCATCGCATCGGGACAAACTTGAGTTCTGCCACTGATTGCAAGACACTGGGATAAAGCCAAACCCTAACTTGAGATACTTCCATGCAACTACATTTTTGTTTGCATAAATAATTTATTTCTGTCAATGCAACATATGGCCGTATAATCTGTAACCTCCTCTTGCACCTCCTCCAGATTGACATCCACATCATGACCCAGCCCCCCTCAGGAGAGTGGATGTACTTTGACACTGAGCTGACCAATAGCAGCGGACGGATCTCCTATGTCATCCCAGAGAGCAAGAGGCTGGGCATTGGAGTTTATCCTGTCAAACTGGTCGTCAGGTAGGTTACAGGATTCATCTGATTAGCTGATTTTCATGGTGTTTTGGAGTATTAAAGCAAGCTTTGAATTAAGTGTATTTGTTACAATTCCTCTTTCCTGCACCTCTCCTCCTCTCTCTCTCTCTTGCCCTCCCGTTCCCTTCCTCCCCCCCCCCCCCCCCCCTCTCTCTCTCTCTCTCTCTCTCGCCCCCTCCCTTCCTCCCTCTCTCTCTCTCTCGCCCCCTCCCTTCCTCCCTCTCTCTCTCTCTCGCCCCCTCCCTCCCTCTCTCTCTCTCTCGCCCCCTCCCTTCCTCCCTCTCTCTCTCTCTCGCCCCCTCCCTTCCTCCCTCTCTTAGAGGTGACCATACATTTGCGGACAGCTACCTGACGGTGTTGCCGCGGGGAACAGAGTTTGTAGTGTTCAGTATTGACGGCTCGTTTGCTGCCAGTGTGTCCATCATGGGAAGTGACCCCAAGGTCAGAGCTGGAGCTGTAGATGTGGTCAGGTAGGAACATGATGAGTTTTATTTCATGTGGTTGTAGCTATATGTTCCTGCCCAGGAGTCACACTAGCTAATGTTGACATACAAGTTGTGAATAGTCCCTGGCAATCATCAAATTAATAAATGAATAGACAAGACACCCAACCCTTTGGGCTTCTACTTGTTCACCCACATCCTGGTCTCCCTCCCTCCCTCCCTCAGACACTGGCAGGACCTGGGCTATCTGATAGTGTATGTGACAGGTCGTCCAGACATGCAGAAGCAGCGTGTGGTGGCCTGGCTGTCTCAACATAACTTCCCTCATGGCATCGTGTCCTTCTGTGACGGCCTGGTCCATGACCCCCTCAGACACAAGGCCAACTTCCTCAAGTCCCTCATCTGTGAGGTACAGTAACGGGGGCAGAGATGAGGGTGTAGGGGTAAGGGGTTAGGGTAACACTGGGTTTGAGGAAGGGTAAGTGGGTTGTTCAGGGTGAGGGGACTAGGCGAGGTAGGTTTCTATTGTCAAAATACAATGTGATAGAAACAACAAAACTATCCCTACTGATGTAGTGTTTCTAACAGTCCATTTCTCTCTCTCTGTGTGTGTGTGTGTGTGTGTGTGTGTGTGTGTGTGTGTGTGTGTGTGTGTGTGTGTGTGTGTGTGTGTGTGTGTGTGTGTGTGTGTGTGTGTGTGTGTGTGTGTGTAGGCCCATATGAAGATCTTTGCTGCTTACGGCTCTACTAAGGACATTTCAGTGTACTCCTCAATAGGCCTGCCCCCGTCACACATCTACATAGTGGGGCGGCCCACCAAGAAGATGTCCAGCCAGTGTCAGGTACTTAACTAGCTCTTAGAAAATACACTGTCCCCCCAAAATAAGTCATACATTCAAGTGTATAATAGGCAGAATCTACCACACACCCAGAGCTGATTAGTTAAGGTGCTGAATCTACCACACACCCAGAGCTGATTAGTTAAGGTGCTGAATCTACCACACACCCAGAGCTGATGAGTTAAGGTGCTGAATCTACCACACACCCAGAGCTGATTAGTTAAGGTGCTGAATCTACCACACACCCAGAGCTGATTAGTTAAGGTGCTGAATCTACCACATACCCAGAGCTGATTAGTTAAGGTGCTGAATCTACCACACACCCAGAGCTGATTAGTTAAGGTGCTGAATCTACCACACACCCAGAGCTGATTAGTTAAGGTGCTGAATCTACCACACACCCAGAGCTGATTAGTTAAGGTGCTGAATCTACCACATACCCAGAGCTGATTAGTTAAGGTGCTGAATCTACCACACACCCAGAGCTGATTAGTTAAGGTGCTGAATCTACCACACACCCAGAGCTGATTAGTTAAGGTGCTGAATCTACCACATACCCAGAGCTGATTAGTTAAGGTGCTGAATCTACCACACACCCAGAGCTGATTAGTTAAGGTGCTGAATCTACCACACACCCAGAGCTGATTAGTTAAGGTGCTGAATCTACCACACACCCAGAGCTGATTAGTTAAGGTGCTGAATCTACCACACACCCAGAGCTGATTAGTTAAGGTGCTGAATCTACCACACACCCAGAGCTGATTAGTTAAGGTGCTGAATCTACCACACACCCAGAGCTGATTAGTTAAGGTGCTGAATCTACCACACACCCAGAGCTGATTAGTTAAGGTGCTGAATCTACCACACACCCAGAGCTGATTAGTTAAGGTGCTGAATCTACCACACACCCAGAGCTGATTAGTTAAGGTGCTGAATCTACCACATACCCAGAGCTGATTAGTTAAGGTGCTGGAGGCAAAAGGCAAAACTGGATGAACAGGACATAATAAATGCAAGTGTATAAACGCTCATCTTCCAACTTCCCTTATGAATAAATAGAATGCATAAATGTATCCCTATAGCTGGATAGTTTAGTAGATACATAAAGTGATTGATCTGATCTCTCATCCATTCCTTCCCCTTCTGTCTATCTGATCTCTCTCAGTTCATCCCAGATGGCTATGCGTCTCATCTCTCCCAGCTGGAGTACAATCAGAGGTCTCGTCCTGCCAAGACAGCCAGTGCCCGTATCGTCCTCCGTAAGGGCAGCTTTGGACTGGGCGCGGCCGGGGGGGACTACCTCCGCAAGCGCAACCACATCCTGCGCTCAATCAACCCAACTGGGGGGGTGGTTTCTAGCTCCTCTGGCCAACCAGGACGTACGGAACGCACGCTGAGCCAATGCGAGGTGGAGAGGGAGAAAGCAGCGGGGACCCAGAGGAGTATGAGTATAGCAGCTGGGTGTTGGGGCCGCACCGGGAGCACCAAGGAGGAGTCAGGAGGGTTACTCAGCCCTAAGTAGGGCTCACCAGACTGGGCTACAGGGGGAGGGGACCCTGCCTGACTGGACATGAGCACCATCTCTGGACTGGCCCTGAGAGAGAGATGGAGAGAGGAGGAAATATGGTGAGAGAGAGAGATAAAGAAAATTATGGGATGAAGGAGGGGATGGATAGGGTTAACAGAGGGATGGAAAGAGAGGGAAAAGGGCAGAGAGGGTCTCTGGGGAAATGGATATAAAGCCAGAAAGATGGGTGTTGCTCTAACTTTGATGTACATTTTCTAAAGACGTTTCTACCTTATCATGAGAGTCTCACAGTCAAGACTTTTATATTACCTATCTTGGCCACGAAAAGAACTGTAAGGAAAAACGAAACATTTAAACAAACTATCGTAAGCCTTAATCGTTGCCCCCTTGGGGCCTGGAAGGCCCACCCTGGTCCGAGGAATGGTTAAATTTACTCTCTGCATCTAAAGGACAATGGGAATTCACAACCACCCCAGCTCAGGACAGGCCCAGACCATGGAGCCATCAAAAGAAGTGTCAATGGTGACCTGGAGGTCAGGGTGGTCAGTTTGTAGCCATGGCAACAAGCCAACAACTTCACCTCTGATTTGATCCCTTTATCTTCGCTGAGATACTGTCAACAAAGAAGCACCATTACCCTAAAGAAAGATTGAGGGAAGAGGAGAAGAAAGAGGGAGAAGGATACATGGAAAGAGGGTAGATACAGAGAGAGATGCAAGGCAAAAGGGAGGGAGGGGCAAGGTTATGGATGAGGTATAGAATTTCCCTCTAGTCTCTATTTTCCTCTACTGTTTCCAGTGTGGTACTACACAGTGATTTGTACTGTCAACGTTGGCTCCGCTCCAGTCCTTTTAAGTCAATAACAGAGTAGCTACAGTACCAGTACCATGTATCTCAGTTTGGCCTGTGGGCTGTCCCAGGCCTTAAACACCAACGACATGTTTATGAGTCAGACTCTGAAGGAACCCAGGACTGAGCTTAACAAGGCTTGGCTTTGATATAACAGAAGACATTAGTGACACATTTCCTCAGACAGATAACAGCAACAATCCCTTTACCAGACCATCTGCTTGCAATACCTTTGAGCCACCAGTGGTGGGCACTCTCCCACTCTGTTTTCCATAAGCATGATGCTGTTGGTAGTCATTCAGTCCACCATGCGGCGCCCCCTAGCGCTCAATGTTTGTCATTACACACAATTCAGTGACCACTGGACTTCCCTATGATACTCTGAGGAGTCTGAGCTCTTTCATTCTTGAGAGATGGGATGAATGATATTCATTAGACATTACTACATTTCAGTCTGGATAAAGACATGGATAAAGATTACACTTTATTTTACAGTTCCCCTATCCTGTTTTAGTTTACCTGGTAGTAATACCTCATGATAGACGCCTGCTGATACCAAGTTGTTTCCAACTGTGATTAATTATCTGAAGTACCAGAGAATATACAATGTTATTCCTTAGCAAATACCAGCTGTCATAGGACTGTAGAATAAAGTGTTACTGATACTTTGACTAAATCTATGGCAACCTGTACACAAAATGAAAGATGAACACCTAACAGAGAAGCAGTAGTAGGGTTGTACCCTTTTCTATCATACTGTCCTGTTGTCTGGCTCCTACTGGTTAGATATTGATATGAGAGAGTGTTCCTTTATCCTCCACTTCAAATATATTCCCATTACTAATTACACAAAGCCAACGCAGGGCCAAAACACCAATCTCTCTCTTAACGGCTGCAGTATCTCAACCTGTTCAACCTCGTTGTTCTCAGCACTAGTTTATGGCGGAGAATCTAGTTACCATCTCATGTAGCTACATATTGTTACCTTTGTAGTGCATGATATAATAACTATTCATTATTGCAGGGTATGTGTGCTACAGTACTTACACTCGTGTACATTCTTTAAATGTCAGGATTACTTAATAATGTAAGTAAATGTGCCAAGAACAAGACAGTTGTTGGTTAGGTGTGGAAAGATCATGTACCAGGCTGTATCCAACCTTTCCTTTGTGCTGTGTATGGTGAGATGAGTTGGAGCTTGTTGCATTGAGATCTTGGCGGCGTGGCTTTAACTAAAAGGCTGTGCTGTTATATACTGTATTTTACAGATGTAAATCAGATTAGATCTATGAATTTGTAGATATGTTTTAATCCAACATATTGTCCATATCTAAGTAAAGGACATAATTGCTGATATAGGATGTGGTTATGGTTTCACTTATGACTTGAGCGCTTGTAAGCTCTAGCATGTTGCTTTGATTCTAGGGACACTATTGTCAACTACAGTAGGGTGGCAGGTAGCCAAGCTGGTAGAGTATTGGACCAGTAACTAAAAGTTTGCTGGTTTTAATAACCCAGGCTGACAAAGTGAAAAAAATCCCTTATAAAACAACTAATTTGACCAAATGTGGTGGGATGTAGGGATACCTAGTCAGTTGTCCAACTGAACATAGCTTCTGCATTAACCCAACTCCTCTGAATCAGAGAGGTGCGAAAGGCTGCCATAATTGACATCCATGTCTTCAGCACCCGGAGAACAGTGGGTTAACTACCTTGCTCAGGGGCACAAAGACAGATTTTTACCTTGTCCGCTCAGGGATTCAATCCAGCAACCTTTTGTTTACTGTCCCAACACTCTAACCACTAAACTACCTGCCTCCCTGTGTATGTGACAATAAAACACCCTTGTATTGTCAACCTAAATGGAAGGTTTGATTTATTGCTATCTGTTATACAACGGGTGGGTCTAATACTGAATGCTGATTGGCTTAGGTGAGGATTGTTCATGTGATTAAAGCAATAGTTTTTGTCAGACATTGATCAGACCAAAAAAAGAATAATCTAGTCTAATGTCAAGTCCATTTGTTGTGTACAGTAGTTCTAGTTACCTAAGGCCACTTTTGAGGTATTTAAAAAAACAAAAACGGTTGGAATTTGGTTTTGCAGTGAACTACGATTTTAACCAAGGATGTAGACTAGAGCTGTAGCTGATTGGCTGGAAGGCACTGTGAGGTTTTAGATACAGCCATACTGTCCCCCTCTGGCCTGTGGGTTGGTGATGATGAGCTAGTGGAATGTCCTCCTGCTACAGAGCTGGAGAGCCCAGACTGTACAGGAGCCATGGATGTCTGTCTGTCAGTGTAGATAAGGTCAAAATGATACTGTTTATGTAGGAATATAATGGTTGAGAGGTATTTATTTACATAACTCATGCGGTTACTTAATATGATGGATCTTTCAGGTGAATAGCGTTTTGTTTATGATGATGATCTAGTTGTGAATAGGAGGACCAACAGTCAGTGGAAGGTGTTTGTTTTCTTAGCCAGTGCAATATTATTATTGTTCCAGTCGCAGAACCACAAGCAGACACAGACAGTCAGAAACCACAGCAGAGACAATCTATATATTGTATCTAACATGCACGAGCATAGACAACATCTAGTTCTACTGTCCCGCCCCTTCACACTTCTATTGTCCCTTTACAAAGGTTAACTATTACGATTTTATAGTGCAAACAAAACTATTTTTCAAACCGGACCATTTTACAAAGTCTTTGACAGAATACTGTATTGCTTCCTATCGTGTGTGAAGGTAGATTTTTTAGTCAGAATGAAGAAGTGGTTGAATGTGAACATGTGAACGTGAAACTCCATCCGCTATTTGAATTGTATTAGGTGGTGTTCATCATTCAGACTGGGTTAGCCCTTCAATACTGTATACAGTATGTATATATCAGTTATGTTAACCACTTAACCGTACAGTATGTCTTGAAATAGAAATGTATGTCAGAAAAAACGACTGTTTATATTTGAGAATATTACAATTATTGCCACTTTAGTAGCAGTCTTGCATGTACTCCTATTAGAGGTCAGTGTACACAATGTACAGGACATGTTCTACTGTATGGGGCTGAAATCTTATTAATAGTTCTACACCTTGTAGAGTTACGGGGGGAGGGGGGGGTCAGTTAATGCTTTTTACTAAGGAGTGTAATATTAGCACAAACAGACTGCATTTCAGGCTAACAATGTGTACTTACACTGTACCTGCTTATGTAGCTACCACGTAAATACATAGATTTCTGAATACTTAATATGCTGTAAAGTGGGACCAATATATTTAGCTACAATACAGTACATACATAAAATGTATGTCATTTACTCAAGTATTAATAATATAAAATGTACACAAGCTTAACATGATTATATCCATTAACAGATTGGGAATGTTTTGTACAGTATTAGTACAATACAGTAATGGCATATACTATCACTCTAAATATATAGATATATAGGGGTAACATATACTGGTTGAGGTGGCAATAATGTAATTATATTTTGATTATATGCAGTTTATTGGACATAAAGGTAGAATAGTAATCATATAATGCATATTTGAATTTGAAGGCATGTACATAAATGAAATAGTGTTCTGTACCTCTTACAATCTCATCCATTTCCCTTTGTAGTAGGTCTGAATTTCAAATGGTTTCAGATAGTTTTTATATTTGACAGTTTATCATGGTTTTCTTTTACAGAAAAACAAAACATCATCATCAGCATTATTAGGCAAGGCCGTAAGAAGTATACTTATGTACTTGAAGTGGCACATATTTGAAACGCCTCCAACATCAGATCTGTATGCAGATCCCTCACTGCTCGCTCTCTCTCTCCTCTGGTTCATAGCTCACTTTGAACCTTCGAGGGTGAGAGCTCGCTGTATCATTGTGTCTGTGCTGTGGAATAAATACAATTGGAAAACGAGCACTCTCTCCTTGTAGATGTTATGGTTTATGTGGGATCAAATTTTATAGCAAAGTATTATTTGTACATGTAGTGTTTTGTCTATGATGAACATTCTATTGTATTAATTGGAGGACCAACAATAATATTGACATAGAGAAACAGACACAGCAGAGGCAACAAATCATACCCACACACAGATCCAGATTTAGTTACCATCATTCCAGAGAAAACATGTGAGTACCTACACTGGCTGGGAGCAGCCTTACAGCATTACCCTGGTAGCAGTTTAGGGGTAAAATGTCTTGCTCAAGGCCACAATGGTAGTAGGGGATGGAACCAGCCCTGGGGAGGAAGATGGAGAGAGAGGCTGGTGATGGCAGACAATACAATGCCAA
Source organism: Oncorhynchus kisutch (assembly GCF_002021735.2). NCBI lineage: Eukaryota > Metazoa > Chordata > Actinopteri > Salmoniformes > Salmonidae > Oncorhynchus > Oncorhynchus kisutch. The sequence continues at coordinate 17,640,380 of NC_034179.2, read as the reverse complement.
ATTGCTTAGAGTTACACCTAACCAAATATCTACCCCAATCTCTCACATTTTTAATGAGTGCTTGATGTGTGCCCAGAAGTCTGGAAAGAGTCAAAGGTTATTCCACTACCTAAGGATAAAAAAGCTACATTCACTGGTCCTAATAATCATCCTATAAGCTTAATGACTGTGTTAAGTAAATTATTGAAAAGAAATTGCATCTGTACAAATCAAGGATTATTTCTCATGTAATGGTCTGATAACGGGTTTCCAGCATACAAAGAAGAGCATTCTACGAGTACGGCCTTAGCACAAATGACAGATGATTGGTTAAAGAGTATGGATGACAGGAAGTAAGATGGTGCAGTGTTGCAAGATTTAAGTGCTGCTTTTGATGTAATTGATCATGAACTGTTACTTGGTAAACTCAAATGTTATGGTTTTAAATCTGCAATTCTATCCTGGATAGAAAACTATCTATCCAGGAGAAGGCAAAAAGTGTTCTTTGATGGTAGCTTTTCAAACATTTAAGATATACACTGTGGTGTTCCTCAAGGAAGTTGCCTAGGCCCACTTCTCTACTCTATCTTTACTAATGATTTGCATTCAGTAATGAACAAAGCAAGAGTGGTCATGTATGCTGATGACTCTACAATGTATAGCGCGGCATCAGAATGTAATGAGCAAACAGATGTACTGAGCAGTGAACTTGTCACATCTGCTCCTGCTACGCCCTCTGGTGTTCATCCGGTGTGTTCTTGACCTGCAGTTACTCACCCTGTACACACTCTCTCTCCCTCTCTGTGTGATTGGGTGGTTGGATACCACCACCACTACCTTGGATTCCCCTCAGGACCTGTTTACCCTGTTCTACTCAGCTAACTCCAACCTCAGTCTCCACATCTGGTTTTTCTGCAACTCATCTGAGCTTCCCCGGATCTGCACTCCATATCTCCCTGTGTAACAATAAATGTTTTGGTTCATTCATCCCTGTTTCCTCATCTGAGTCTGCTCTTGGGTTCCCCTGTGTCGCTCTGGTTAACAGAACTAAGAATGGTGTCTGAGTAGGTTGATCCCCAGTTGAATTTGTTGATGAATAGAACACATATAGAGCACACGAAAAAAAACGAATCTACTAGATGCAGTTTTATCATGGTCAGAAAACATAGATAATATTATTAAGATGGGTCGGGGAATTGCTGTTACAAGAACATGGTCAGAGTATGTAACATCTAGCACACTGAATTTGACTTGTTGGGGAGGGATTAATAGTCAACAGTACACACCTTGAATTGCTATCAAGCACCTGAGCAAAAATGCATCACGTGACATGTCTCTTCTTGGTTTCAATCAAATTCAGGCGTGGCAGCTTGTGTCCTGATATGCAGGATGAACAGGTAAATAGAGATTATTCTGTTTGCTTTTGTTCCTTTTTAATCAGCTTGACTGACTTTCTTGTACTGCTCATCTATTGTGGTGTATATTTGAGTTATCTTCAGTTTCCCTTGATGTAAGTCATGGACATCACTCAAACTCTTATCTTTTTTTTCTGCTTGGAAGTCAAGTCAAGCCCCCCTTGGAAGTCAAGTCAAGCCCCCCTTGGAAGTCAAGTCAAGCCCCCCATGGTAGTCAAGTCAACCCCCATAATGAATGTACGAATGGTGTACTTATTTTTCCCAACGCAGTTGAGACAAAACCACGCCCCCGGCGTTCTACTACGCTCCCATTGGCTAGCTAGCGTTGACAATTAGCAGGCCTATTATTATCATGTTTGGTAACATTTGTCCATGTATTTATTTTCAGAGTTTCAATGAGTTTTAAAAAATGTCTCAGAGAACTCTGCTGAATTTCCACAATTGAAGGTCAGCTAACTTAACCTAGCTCGGTATTTGAAGTTGTTATATTATCATTAGTAGTATATTATCAGGTAAAAGCATATGCTTATTATTCATAATTTCTCAAATATTTATTAGCTAATCATTCAGTCGAATACACTATGCTACAGTGTCTGTATCTTAACCTTTTATTTTATTGGTCAGTCTGAGATATGGCTTTTTCTGTGCAACTCTGCCAAGAAGGCCAGCATCCAGGAGTCGCCTCTTCACTGTTGACGTTGAGACTGGTGTTTTGCAGGTACTATTTAATGAAGCTGCCAGTTGAGGACTTGTGAGGCGTCTGTTTCTCAAACTAGGCTCTCTGAGCCCTCTCCTGTACTCCCTGTTCACCCACGACTGCGTAGCCACGCACGCCTCCAACTCAATCATCAAGTTTGCGGACGACACAACAGTGGTAGGCTTGATCACCAACAACGACGAGACGGCCTACAGGGAGGAGGTGAGGGCCCTCGGAGTGTGGTGTCAGGAAAATAACCTCACACTCAACGTCAACAAAACTAAGGAGATGATTGTGGACTTCAGGAAACAGCAGAGGGAACACCCCCCTATCCACATCGATGGAACAGTAGTGGAGAGGGTAGTAAGTTTTAAGTTCCTCGGCGTACACATCACAGACAAACTGAATTGGTCCACCCACACAGACAGCATCGTGAAGAAGGCGCAGCAGCGCCTCTTCAACCTCAGGAGGCTGAAGAAATTTGGCTTGTCACCAAAAGCACTCACAAACTTCTACAGATGCACAATCGAGAGCATCCTGTCGGGCTGTATCACCGCCTGGTACGGCAACTGCTCCGCCCACAACCGTAAGGCTCTCCAGAGGGTAGTGAGGTCTGCACAACGCATCACTGGGGGCAAACTACCTGCCCTCCAGGACACCTACACCACCTGATGTCACAGGAAGGCCATAAAGATCATCAAGGACAGCAACCACCCGAGCCACTGCCTGTTCACCCCGCTATCATCCAGAAGGCGAGGTCAGTACAGGTGCATCAAAGCTGGGACCGAGAGACTGAAAAACAGCTTCTATCTCAAGGCCATCAGACTGTTAAACAGCCACCACTAACATTGAGTGGTTGCTGCCAACACACTGACTCAACTCCAGCCACTTTAATAATGGGAATTGATGGGAATTGATGTAAAATATATACTTTAAACAATGCTACCTAATATAATGTTTACATACCCTACATTATTCATCTCATATGTATACGTATATACTGTACTCTATATCATCTACTGCATCCTTATGTAATACATGTATCACTAGCCACTTTAACTATGCCACTTTGTTTACATACTCATCTCATATGTATATACTGCACTCAATACCATCTACTGTATCTTGCCTATATATCTATATATACATATATCTTTATGTACATATTCTTTATCCCCTTACACTTGTGTCTATAAGGTAGTAGTTTTGGAATTGTTAGCTAGATTACTTGTTGGTTATTACTGCATTGTCGGAACTAGAAGCACAAGCATTTTGCTACACTCGCACTAACATCTGCTAACCATGTGTATGTGACAAATAAAATTTGATTTGATTTGATTTTAATGTAAGTCTTTGACATCACTCAACCTCTTATCATGTTTTTTTCTGCATGGTAATCAAGTCAAGCCCCCATTGTAGTACTCTTGCTCAGTTGTCCGCCGGGGCCTCCCACTACTTTCTATTCTGGTTAGAGACAGTTTGCACTGTTCTGTGAAGGGAGTAGTACACAGCACTGCACAAGATCTTCAGTTTCTTGGCAATTTCTCGCATGGAATAGCCTTTATTTCTCAGAACAAGAATAGACTGACAAGTTTCAGAAGAAAGTTCTTTGTTTCTGGACATTTTGAGCCTGTAATCCAACCCACAAATGCTGATGCTCCAGATACTCAACTAGTCTAAAGAAGGCTAGTTTTATTGCTTCTTTAATCAGAACAGCAGTTTTCAGCTGTGCTACCAAAATTGCAAAAGGGTTTTCTAATGATCAATTAGCCTTTTAAAATTATACACTTGGATTAGCTAACACAACGTGCCATTGGAACACAGGAGTGATGGTTGCTGATAATGGGCCTCTGTACGCCTATGTAGATATTCCATTAAAAATCAGCCGTTTACAGCTACAATAGTCATTTACAACATTGACAATGTCTACACTGTATTTCTGATCAATTTTATTTTAATGGACAAAAAATGTGTTTCTTTCAAAAACAAGGACATTTCTAAGTGACCTCAAACTTTGGAACGGTAGTGTATGTATGTGTATATATGCAGTATGTATGTATATTATTTCACTGCTCTAGTGATGTAATTTGCTATTATGTATTGATTTTTACCTTATTTGTTTGTTTTTTACTCTTTATGCGATGCACAATGCCGAGAATACCGGAAGAAGAATCATCGTTTAACTACCATAGTGAATTGTTGTAATGTTTGTTTGTGTCAATTAATCCCATAAGGGATGGGTTGCCAATTAGCAATTAAACATTTCATTCAGACATTTTATTCATTACATTGTTACTACACAGGTACAAGAGTAACTTTAATGTAAAGTGATACCTCTGAAAACAATAGGACCCCTGCAGCTGTGCTGAGAATCAGAATATTGTATAAACAATTTATTAGGATGAAACTAACTGCAACATCTCTGTTCTTCAGCACAATACACTTCGATCACTTTGACTACTATGTAAACACACTCAATGATCAGAAGTGAAGGAATTTCAACATGGCCAAACAGAGTGCATCAAAGGTATTTATCACATATTTATCCTACACTCTTATAATTAATCTGACTTCATTATTCTTGAAAATGTTTATCATATTAATTTCAGATCCGTCTACAATTGACAAATGTAAATATCAAGGAATTTAAAACATAACATTGAATATCTATTCTCTTAGATTAAAAAGGTAGAAATTCCAGCTGGTCAGCTTGTAAAACCACAGGATGTGAAGGAATGGAATAAAGATCATGTAAATCAAATCAAATTGTATTAGTCACATGCGCCGAATACAACAGGTGTAGGTAGACCTTACAGTGAAATGCTTTCTTTACGAGCCCTTAACCGACAGTGCAGTTTTAAAAAATACGGACAAGAATAAAAGTAACAAGTAATTAAAGAGCAGCAGTAAAAAATAACAATATATACAGGGGGGGTGCCGGTACAGAGTCAATGTGCGGGGGCACCGGTTAGTTGAGGTAGTATGTGCATGTAGGTAGAGTTAATTAAAGTGAATATGCATAGATGACAACAGAGAGTGGCAGTGGTGTAGAGAGGGGAGGGGGGCAATGCGAATAGCCATTTGATTTAATGTTCACGAGTCTTATGGCTTGGGGGTAGATGCTGTCCAAGTCTAGTCTTGGACCTAGACTTGGCACTCCGGTACCGCTTGCCGTGTGGTAGCAGGGAGAACAGTCTATGACTTGGGTGGCTGGAGTCTTTGACAATTTTTAGGGCCTTCCTCTGACACCGCCTGGTATAGAGGTCCTGGATGGCAGGAAGCTTGGCCCCAGTGATGTACTGGGCCGTACGCACCACCCTCTGTAGTGCCTTGCGGTAAGTGGCCGAGCAGTTGCCATACCAGGCAGTGATGCAATCAGTCAGGATGCTCTCGATGATGCAGCTGTAGAACCTTTTGAGGATCTGAGGACCCATGCCAAATCTTTTCAGTCTCCTGAGGGGGAATAGGCTTTGTCGTGCCCTCTTCACAACTGTCTTAGTGTGTTTGGACCATTATAGTTTGTTGGTGATGTGGACACCAAGAAACTTGAAGCTCTCAACCTGCTCAACCTACACCGCTGTCGATGAGAATGGAGATGTGCTCGGTCCTCTTTTTCCTCTATTCCACAATCATCTCCTTTGTCTTGATCACGTTGAGAGAGAGGTTGTTGTTCTGGCACCACCCGGTCAGGTCTCTGACCTCCTCCCTATGGGCTGTCTCATTGTTGTCGGTGATCAGGCCTACCACTGTTGTGTCATCTGCAAATGTAATGATGGTGTTGGAGTTGTGCCAGGCCGTGCAGTCATGAGTGAACAGGGAGCACAGGAGGGGCTGAGCACCCACCCCTGAGGGGCCCCTGTGTTGAGGTTCAGTGTGGCGGATGTGTTGTTAACTACCCGTGCCACCTGGGGGTGGCCCATCAGGAAGTCCAGGATCCAGTTGCAGAGGGAAGAGTTTAATCCCGGGGTCCTTAGCTTATTGATGAGCTTTGACACTATGGTGTTGAACGCTGAGCTGTAGTCAATTAATAGCATTCTAAAACAGTGGGCTCTGGAGATTAACATAGACTCTGCACATGCAGATATTTTGGATGAAAATTAGATTACTGGGTATTGCCTTCTGGATTTTGAGAAATTGGAATTTATTCAATTGGGTAATAAGTTAGGTCTTGCAATAAGACTATTCAAAAGACAAAGAAACTTATAAAACAGAGGGGCACCATTCTTCAAGCACTGATAAGACTCTAAGATAATGCATGACATGTCCTTTTCATTGACATCACGATGCCTACAGATCCAAGTCTAGCTTTGTCCTGAATGTGACAGTCAGGTGCGTTGAATTTAATAGCGCCCTGCCATGAATATAAAGCCTTCACCAACACAGATAAAGCAACTAAAGAGGAGAAAATTACAAAGATCCCTGGTGAGGTTATTCGTTTCACGGCAGCCTGTATGAACAGCTGCACAAATGGCACCATACATTTTAGTGTGGGTAACGAGCCGGATTTCTGCCATGGGCAGGTTTTGGGAGTGAGTGTCCAGGACAAAGAGTATTTTGTGAAAAGCCTGCCTCTTGCCATTGAGAAACATTTTGATCATAAACATAAAGAAGCAGCCAAGAAATGCATCAAGACACCGTGGTTCATTGAGGTTCTCAACCCCAACATGACAATACCTGAAAAATATGTGATTGAGGTTGACATAGTGTCAGACTAGGTGACCTGTAAAGAAGCATCTACCATGTATATAACGTGGCCAAAAATGCGAAATAGAAAAAGGCCAAGATGAATAAGGACAATGATGCAGAGATGGAAGAGACAGCAGGGATCTACTGCACCCCAATACCATTCCAGAATATTCTATATTTACAAACATCCTGTCTATTCAAAATCTTTCTGGTCAAAGAAAAAAAGCAGAGGAGTCTTAAGTCAAAGACGACATCCAGGGCTCCAGACTCAGCAATCGGATAACAGGTGATTCGTGTCTTTAGACAAGTCCCACTATAAGCAGTATGTACAGTGGCAAGAGAAAGTATGTGAACCCTTTGGAATTACCTGGATTTCTGCATAAATTGGTCATCAAATTTGATCTGATCTTCATCTAAGTCACAATAATAGACAAACATAGTGTGCTTAAACTAATACACACAAATTATTGTATTTTTCTTGTCTGTATTGAATACATCATTTAAACATTCACAGTGTAGGTTGTAAAAAGTATGTGAACCCCTTGGCTAATGACTTCTCCCAAAGCTAATGGGAGTCAGAAGTCAGCTAACCTGGAGTCCAATCAATGAGACGAGATTGAAGATGTTGGTTAGAGCTGCCTTGTCCTATAAAAAACACTTACAAAATTTGAGTTTGCTATTCACAAGAAGCATTGCCTGATGTAAACCATGCCTCGAACAAAAGAGATCTCAGTAGACCTAAGATTAAGAATAGTTGACTTGCATAAAGCTGGAAAGGGTTACAAAAGTATCTCTAAAAGCCTTGCTGTTCATCAGTCCACAGTAAGATAAATTGTCTATAAATGGAGAAAGTTCAGCACTGTTGCTACTCTCCCTAGGAGTGGCCGTCCTGTTAAAAAAATGACTGCAAAAGCACCGAGCAGAATGCTCAATGAGGTTAAGAAGAATCCTAGAGTGTCAGCTGAAGATTTACAAACATCTCTGTTGACGAGTCTACGACACATAAAACACTAAACAAGAATGGTGTTCATGGGAGGACACCACGGAAGAAGCCACTGCTGTCCAAAAAAAAACATACCTGCATGTCTGAAGTTTTCCAAAGTGCACCTGGATGTTCCACAGCGCTACTGGCAAAATATGCTGTGGACAGATGAAACTACAGTTGAGTTGTTTGGAAGGAACACACAACACTATGTGTGGAGAAAAAAAGGCACAGCACACCAACATCAAAACCTCATCCCAATTGTAAAGTAAGGTTGAGGGAGCATCATGGTTTGGGGCTGCTTTGCTGCTTCAGGGCCTGGACAGCTTGCTATCATCAACGGAAAAATGAATTCCCAAGTTTATCAATATATTTTTCAGGAGAATGTTAGGCTATCTGTCTGGTGGTGCTCCTAGAAAGGAAAGTTGAGTGCCGCCTGGACACCCTGGACATTCTGTGTGTGAACCAGTGTGAGGGAGGAAAGACAAACTCACTATAGGAGAACTTTTACAAAGGGGGCAAGGTGGAATGGTGTGTTGTGTCTGGCATCATTAAAGTGAAGACTGTTATTTTATCAAATAATTTCTCTGTCATTATTCTTACGTGATTAAACTAATCATGTAAATTTAATTAACTAGGAAGTCGGGGCACCATGGAAAATCTTCAGATTGCAAAATTAGAATTTTCTGAATATAACTCTTCAGATATTTTAATATCTGATCAATGTCTTCTATTAATGAATTATTCTTTACCTCATGTCAGTCTCATTCCATTTCTGCTGTTGTCGGTATTCGAATCCCAGGTTTACATTTAGAACGACATCTTCAAAATGGCGGACGGAAGACAGGGTGGTGCGGCAGGTGCCGCTTCTCATTCGAACGCTGTAATTTGATCTAAACCATCAGGTGTACGCCGATCCCAGCTAAGTAACTCATGCAAAGAGTTAAAGCGCAATTATGTGTTTTATCTCCAGTACTCTGCCATGATTGTCAGTTATGTAGCTGCTCTACTGATAATCTCAGTGCGTCCTTGCTGGGATGACACAATCAGTCTACTACCGGAGAATATCAACACCAAACACATTGGTTCACAGTTCCACGGGAGCGGACAGTACACAGCATACCATAATGTTCTGAATAATGGCCAAGTCTACCTCGCTCCTTATTCTACTGAACCGCTTAGGCGTAACAAACACAAGTCCAACATTTATCGGAAACTGTTAAACTACCTGTTCGCTACCCTCCTGCTCTCCGGGGATGTACAACTCAATCCTGGGCCCAATATCACCGAGCCAGTGATACGCACCGGAGTGGAGAGCGGTGGATGGCCTCGTCCACTGGTCGTCGCCGCTGTGGAGGTGGGTGAGTGCTATGGTCCTATGGTTTCTCTCGACTCACCCGGTTCCAGGATAGATTTTGACTCTTCAAACATACCAGAGTCGCTATATGCGATCCCTGACACTGCTTCTGGTACGCAAGCTATTTTAATTAGTTCCCCGCATCCAGTGCAGGCGGGAGGGATTGTTAATTGCGCTACCAAACTGCCCCTAATCAAAACGAAACAAAACGGCCTAAACCCAGCCGTCAGAAAACACAGAAAATTTAACTTTTTTTCAATGTGTCAATCACTCTCGAGTCATCTGGGACCCACGAGCTAAGCCCAAGGGACTACTAGGGGGGCACTTGAACATTCGTAGTGTCATTCCAAAAAGTGATCAAATTCAACATCTACTCACAGACTCCAACCTTGACTTTCTCTGCCTCTCAGAGACATGGCTCCATAAACACTCTCCATGTGCTGCTTTGGTTGTGCCTGGCTACAATTTTTTCAGGAGAGACAGGATTGAGGGAAGAGGAGGGGGTGTGATGATTTACATTAAAGAACATATCCGATGTAAACAAATTGAGTGGTCATGTGATAATGAACTAGAATGTATCGGCCTGAACGTTACACTGTCTCCCCAAATGTCTTTTACCCTCATTGGAATGTATAGGCCACCTTCCACCAAAAGTGTGTTTTTTGATCAGTTTAATACCATGCTTAGGGAATGTGATTTTGGGAAAGAGGTCATCTTAATGGGAGATTTTAACATTAATTATGAAGACAAGTGTTGTAGGAAAACCCTCAAACGGATCACTAATACCTTTGACCTTACACAGCTAGTTAAAGGGCCAACCAGGGTGACTTGTTGCTCTAAAACACAGATTGATTTGGTGTTCAGTAATAAACCAGAGAGAGTGACTAAATCATTCAATATGGTTACTGGGCTGTCTGATCATAATCTGACACTTATAGCCAGAAAGCTGTCTAAGAGCAGGTTTAACCTCTCTACTTTTAGAAAGCCGGATCAACTCAGAATACCTAAGAGTGAATTAAATAATTTTGAAAAAGCAATTAAGGGAATAAACTGGAATGATCTCTTGTCCTATACAGACGTGGAAGCTGATAGTCAGGTTTTTCTATCCACAATCCAGACTACAATAAATGGCTTCCTAAAGAAAATCTAATCCAAACCTGGCCAAAAGAGCACTCTTCCTTGGCTAAATGGAGAAATCTGGAAATTGATGAAAGAACGAGATTATGCTCTAAAAATAGCCCTAAAATCTAAATTAGAGCATGACAGACGTAGGTTTACCATGTTGAGAAATAAGGTGATGAAAGAAATCAGACAGGCCAAGGCAAACTTTTTTATTAACATAATTGGTGAAGCAAAGGGAAATTCTAAATTGATATGGGAGAATCTAAAAAAGTTAACAGGGAAAGACCATAGTAACACAGCAAAAAGACTAGAAATCATGGTGAATAACAATCTAACACAGGATGCAGTCGAAATAGCAATAGCCTTCAATTCCTACTTTATTGACTCTGTCAGGGTACTGACTCTGAACCCCTCCACTTGTTTCTTGGGCTCAGTGCTAGTGAATGACACTCAACCTGTCTTCATCATAAGGGAGGTTTCTGAGTCAAAGGTGAACAGGGTGATTAGCTCACTAAAGAACTCTAAAGCCAAAGATGTGTTTGGGATGGACTCTACCTTTCTTAAAAACTACAAAGAGTCACTCATTGGCCCCATTACTAAGGTCACCAACACATCTATTGGTCTCGGTGTGTTTCCAAGGGTATGGAAGTCGGCCATAATAACGGCCATCTTTAAATCAGGCGACCCTGCTAACGTGAGTAACTACAGGCCCATTAGTATATTACCTGTGGTGTCAAAGGTTGTTGAAAAGTGTGTAGCAGAACAACTGATTGCCCACCTCAACAACAGCCCCTTCACATTACACTCCATGCAGTTTGGCTTCAGAGCGAAACACTCCACAGAAACGGCCAACTGCTTTCTTCTGGAAAATGTGAAGTCCAAGATGGACAAAGGGGGTGCTGTTGGGGCTGTGTTTCTGGACCTAAGGAAGGCTTTTGATACTGTTAACCATGAGATTCTCATCACAAAATTGTCCAAGTTCAACTTTTCCCCTGATGCCTTGAGATGGATGAAATCATACCTTGAAGGCAGAACTCAGTGTGTCAGAGTGAGCAATGAGCTGTCGCCCACTCGTAGCTATGATGTGGGCGTGCCCCAAGGGTCAATACTGGGGCCCCTCCTGTTCAGCCTGTACATTAATGATCTGCCTTCTGTCTGTACTGGGTCTGAAGTTCAAATGTATGCAGATGATACAGTGATATATGTGCATGCAAAGAGCAAACCACAAGCTGCACAAGAACTCACTACTGTAATGGTCCAGGTTACAAAGTGGCTCAGTGACTCGTGTTTGCATCTCAATGTGAAAAAAACTGTTTGCATGTTCTTCACAAAGAGGGCAACAGATGCTACTGAGCCAGATGTCTATGTGTCAGGGGAGAAGCTCCAGGTGGTATCCGATTTTAAGTACCTTGGCATCATACTTGATTCCAACCTCTCTTTTAAAAAGCATGTGAAAAAGGTAATTCAAATAACCAAATTCAACCTAGCTAATTTCCGATTTATACGAAATTGTTTGACTACAGAGGTAGCAAAACTGTACTTCAAATCTATGATACTCCCCCACTTAACATACTGCTTGACTAGTTGGGCCCAAGCTTGCTGTACAACATTAAAACCTATTCAGTCTGTCTACAAACAGGCTCTCAAAGTGCTTGATAGGAAGCCCAATAGCCATCATCATTGTCACATCCTTAGAAAGCATGAGCTCTTGAGTTGGGAAAATCTTGTGCAATACACCGACGCATGTCTTGTATTCAAGATCCTCAATGGCCTGGCTCCCCCTCCACTCAATATTTTTGTTAAACAGAAAACCCAGACATATGGCAGAAGATCCACAAGGTCTGCCATGAGAGGTGACTGTATAGTTCCCCTAAGGAAAAGCACCTTTAGTAAATCTGCATTCTCTGTGAGAGCTTCCCATGTCTGGAATACACTGCCATCAGACACACATAACTGCACCACATATCACACTTTCACCAAATGCTTGAAGACATGGCTAAAGGTCAATCAGATTTGTGAACATGGTCCCTAGATGTGTGTTGCCACTCTCCATGTTGTCTGTTGTCTGTAGCTTGTGAGGTGTGGAAACACTTTGTTGCTTTTATGAATTTTGTCTTGCTGCTTTTTGTTTTATGCTGCTCTGTCTGTATGCTACGTCTTGCTTGTCCTATGTTGCTCTGTCTGTATGCTATGTCTTGCTTGTCATATGTTGCTATGTCTTGCTTGTTCTATGTTGCTATTGTCTATATTGTAATTGTTTTTAATAACCTGCCCAGGGACTGCGGTTGAAAATTAGCCGGTTGGCTAAAACCGGCACTTTTACTGAAATGTTGATTAATGTGCACTGTCCCTGTAAAAATAAAAATAAACTAAACTAAACTAATTTTTTTTTATTTTTTTTTTTACCCCATTTTCTCCCCAGTTTCGTGGTATCCAATTGTTAGTAATTACTATCTTGTCTCATCGCTACAACTCCCATACGGGCTCGGGAGAGACGAAGGTCGAAAGCCATGCGTCCTCCGAAACATAATATCACAAATAGTTTCATCTTTACTCATAATTTGTTTTACAATAATTAGGTGCAAACCCCATAATTGAGAAATGTACACATTCAGAGATATAGTTATGTGTGTTTCCTGTCCTCCGTGAGGTCACCAAATGAAACAAACTTGTCATACGCATCCCTTAAGTGTCCACGGACCATTCCCACACTCTCAAAGGTAAACATATTGTTTAAAGCTCCCATTTTGGGGATTTAGGAGTTTGGCTAAGTTAAATCCTTTGTTCTCTCTGTGGTCTCACTCTCCCCCAGGAATTTATGGCCTGAGATAACAGAACCTGGGTGTAGGAGAGAGTGAGAGAGGGGTAAGCCACGCTCTACACCCAGAAAGGGCCACGTCATGACACGGAATGGTGGAACTTCCATTTTTATGAGCAGCCTGGAAAGATGCCATTTATTAAACGGGACAAGTTAAATTATATCAAGGACACCATTATCCCAGATCTGCTTTCTTTGAAAAGGCCTTGTGTGTTCCTCAACCTATTGCATGAGCCAGGGTGAATCTCAAATACAGACCAAGTCGACAGATGTTACAGAAACAGTAGAAACTGTTGTAATTTTTAGTAAACTTGCAGCAAGGGAGAGGACTTATTGCAAAGAAAAAATAAAAAATAATCAAGACCACCTACAAGAATGCATGGAAGACATTCTATGGTTACAGGATCCTATTGGAGAACTTTTCAGAAGAATATGTTGAGGCTATTGTCAGAAAAACCTTAAAGAGCTGAAACATTGAGCAGAAAAGTGCTCAACTTTTTGCTGTTTTGGTCCTCTTAAATGTGTACTGAAAGAGTGAAACACTTTCAGTCTCTTTGTGAAAAGTTTCTTGACCTTCAAAGCAACCGAGTATTTGACTCCTGGAAAGTTGAGAATACATTTGGAGTACTCTCCAGACTGTTGATCTGTTGTGCTGATAAAGGTCCTAGAAACTTTGAAGCTTTGAGGTTTATCTACCCAAGCATAGTTTGAATGTACTTGAGATCAAACACAAAGTGTCAAAAGCTGGCATAATCAATCTAGTTCTGACTACGGACATGCTGATTGGAGCCTGCATAAAGGGGAGAGAAAAACTCAGGCATGATATTTGCAACATATTGTTGAGAAGGCAGCAGTCAGCCAAAGGACAGGAGTCACAGTTCTCGCAACTCATCAATGACATTGCAAAGGAGACGCCAAAAGATATGGAAACTGTACTGTTGAATGCAGGCAAGTGCTTTCCACACAATCCTGATATCTCCCAGCTTCTTGTCAGATACCATGCAAGCTCATAGATGATGAAAGTGAATCTTCGTAAAGCAATCTGAGTGATTAAGAAAGTATTTTATGGCACAGCATTGAAAGGTTCTGAGCAATATATATATTTTTAAACATACGTCTTATCTCCAATGTTCAAAGGGAGTTTGAGGCACATTTTTTGAAAATCAGAAAAACCCAAGAACTCCAAAGAGTCAGACTTTTCTTTTGAAGATGAGCAAAACTGTTACGTCATTAAGTGTCTTTAGACAAACAGCTACTGAAGTTATAAAATATGTTGTTTAGACACCTTTGGGGTTGAAGTTCACAAAGCCAATATTCCTTATTACCCCCCAGGAAATCTTGCGTTGGCTATTTAAAAAACAATTTAAAAGTTTTTATTTCATGTTCATAGTCAATGAAAGAAAGCAAACTAAGTAAGACTCATTACACATTAATTACAGATTTCAGAAGATAAAGGAAACAAAATACATTTACATTCCCTCTCACTCAGAGTGACTGAGCGAGCCACGCAGAGGCAGAGAAGAGCAGCCAACAACAGATAGGCTAGCAACTCAACAAGTTAGCATGGAAAAAGGTCAAGATGGCAGACTCACTGTTTTCAATCAGCCCACCGGAAAACGTTAACTTCACAGACTTTGGTATCTGGCCCAATTGGATCCAGAGGTTTGAAAGATTTCGTATTGCAGCAAGCTTAAATGAAAGATCTGAAGAATACCAAGTCAACTCAGTAGTGTACACAATGGGGGATAAAGCTGATGTTTTCTCTATGTTAGCCTTAACTAGTGAATACAAAAAGAGCTACATGAAAGTCAGAGATGCTTTTGAGAAGAATTTTGTGTGCAAACACAATGTAATATATAGGTAGGTCTTATCCAACTGGCTACACATTTTCATGTGAGTATTCTAAAATCCACAAAGAAAATATGTGCATTTTCCCATCAGTTGTGTTTCCATCAAACTGACGTGATGACGTAGTGCACACAAAACGTCAGTTTGGTGAGAATGACCTGGTCAGAGATGGACTGGTAGTAGGCATTAATGATCACGGGCTGTCAGAGAGACTACAACGAGATTTAGAGTTGACTCTCACAAAAGCCATTACAAAATAAGGAGTAATTCAAGAAACAGCAGACAACACTACGTAGCACTGGTAGCTCAGACATGAGAGGCAAACATGGATGCAATGAGATTCCAAAGAAAGGGCCAACAGCATCCAGGGAAGATTGTACAGATATGGAATGGAACTGTCAATCAAACCACAGGGAGGTGGAAGATGTGGTAAGCCACAGCTACACTCATTGTACAGTTGCCCTGCACGACAGGAAGAGTGTAGAAAACACCACAAGAAAGGACATTTCGCAGCTGAGCTGTGTGTAAGCCAGGGATTAGATGAAATCCATGATGTCACCGAGAGAATATAATATATTATTTTTGGACAAATACACTCTATGGATTCAGTTGATGTTTGGTGACAGAATGTAAACGTGAAAGGTCAACAGATGACATTCCAGCTAGACTGGAGCAGCGGTGGCAGCCATCCCAGGCAGTCTCTTCTCCAAACAGGGAGATGGAGCGACAAAGAACCTGTGTGGACCAAGAAACTCACCGATACAGTAGTGTGGACAATTCAATGGAACTTTAGAGCACATGGGCAAAACAGTGAAACACCCAGTGTTTGTCATACCAGGCCTGGTTATCCCACTTCTAGATTTACCTACTATACAAGACCTGCAGATACTCAAACCAGTGAATGCTATACACCTAACAACAGAGAACTGTATCCCAGAGTGTTCACAGGAGAGGGGAAACTGCAGGGGGAGTACAAGACAAAGTTGAAAGAGTCAGCCACACCCTTTGCCTTGTTGGTGCCTTGCCGTGTCCCACTACCCCTGTTGAAAAAAGTGTAGATATGACACATCTGAATGAGAATGTGTGTAGGGAAAACACATCCTACCCGCAGTGGATGAGATGATGGCCAAACTGTCAGGAGCAACAGTTTTCTCCAAGCTAGATGCTAGCAGGGTTCTGGCAGATCTCCCTACACAAAGACCCACACGCCACCTTCATGACACCTTTAGAAAGGCTAAATCAAAGCCATGACTGAGATGCCAGTGCCCAAAGACATTGCAGATATTCAACTCTTCATGGTGAACTACGTCGGCGAGTTCTCTCCAAACATTGCAGAACTGACAAAACCCACCAGGGACCTCCTGAAAGCTGACAATAACTGGATATGTGACAGCACACAGGGTTTGAGAAGCTTGAAAACAGAACTAAGTTCACTCACTGTCCTGACAATTGTCTGCAGATGCATCCTCACATGGACTGGGTGGAGTCTTTTCCCAAATGCAACAGTCAGGTGAATGGAGGCCCATGGCCTTCATTTCACACATCATGACAGAGACAGAGCATAGATACGCTCAGATTGAGGAGGCGCTTGCTGCTACATGGGCCTGTGAGCATTTCCAGACATACCTGCTAGGGTTGGACTTTGTGATCAGAACAGACCACAAGCCTTTGATTTCACTCCTGGGCACAAGAGCGCTGGATGACCTACCTCCTCGCATACTGAGATTCAGACTCCTGTCGGATCATGTATGTCCCAGGCAAGAATCTGGTGACAGCTGATGCGCTCTCAAGAGCTCAGCTCCCAGGGGAGCCTACAGAGGATGACATTACATGGGGTCCCCGAGACCCTAGTGACAGAAAATGGGCCCCAGTTCTCAGCCTCTGAATTTGTTGTTTTTGCAAAAGAGTAAAACTTTGTGCATGTGACAAGTAGTCTATCTCAACTCAAATCCGAGTGGCCAGATCTCAAGTCTTTTGAGAGGAAGAATAGGGAAATGAAGGACAAACAAGTTGCCTGGTACACCAGACGATGGAGAATGCAGGGACAACACGTCTGGATCAAGGACGTCCCCAGCAACACTTACTCCTTTTAAACAACAACTACAATTATGCATGAAAATACAATATGCAAACACAATTTTTTATGTTTTGGTAAATGTTGTTTATTTTACATTGAAGAAAAAAATTGTCTTAAGTGTAATTTATCGCACTGTTGAGGTGGGTGGGGTGGGGTACTTCCGTAAACAAATGTGTCATGAGAATTATTGTTGCATATGGGATGTAAAACTAAATACAATTGGTGTGATTGGAGATCATGGTCTCTACGGATGTCAATGTCTGAATAATTATTGTCAGAATAAGCATAGCAAAAGGTGCAGTATGTCCAGTCAGTCATGTGGTTCTTTATTCTTTACGCCAGGCAGCGTTACATCTGATGCACACATATATTATCATAAGGTACTGTAGTCAAGTCCCAGTTCCACCGCAGCAGCTAGAACCAAACTCAGTCCTCACTATACATCTATCTTCCCTTTATAAACAACTTTCAAATGGGATGGTGGGAGAAAACAGAGACTTTTTACAAGATTCATAGTACCAGGGGATCTCTTCAGTTAATAGCATATTGATTGCCTTGTAAACAGAATGGACAGGATACAACTGAGACTGGGCTTGTTAAGAGGCAGGTTGGTACATAGAAATATTTATCCTGGCAAGAAACACATATAGCAGTCTTCTACAAGCTAGTCATTAGAAGCATTTGTAAGACAGTGTTTCCGAAAGATTTATTCTTTGGCGAGGCGCAACGCCCCCCAAAAGCAACATCAGAAGGTTGAAGACACTGAACATTTCAAATCAGCCTTTTTAGATGTGGGGGGCAACAGTGCTGATCAGGCAGGCCACCTTGCCTAAGAAATGGTAGGAGGAAACACTGGAGGAGAACACGGTCCTAAAGAGTAATGGATTTATGTACAGTAGACACAGGAGGGTACAGTTAGATCAATGGAGGTTTATAGTACAATCAGAGCTGGTTTGTGCATGCATGCATCTGGTTGGCTCCCAGACCAACACCTGATCACTTCCTTAACCCATATAGGCTACATGATCAGAAGAGGTGGTCAGAAAGGTATTTCTTACTAAATCAGTGCTCGTTGCTCTTGGTCCTGGAGAGATGAATGCAGTGTGTGCAGGCTTACCCTAACACATCTTATTCAGCTGCTCACAGTCTTGGGGTTTAGTTGATTTCTT
The DNA here is from genome assembly GCF_002021735.2 of Oncorhynchus kisutch. Taxonomy (NCBI): domain Eukaryota; kingdom Metazoa; phylum Chordata; class Actinopteri; order Salmoniformes; family Salmonidae; genus Oncorhynchus; species Oncorhynchus kisutch. The sequence goes on along the minus strand of NC_034179.2, from coordinate 17,622,230 downwards.
GAATCAGGTGTGTTAGTGCTGGACTGGAAAGAAAGTCTGCACATACTACAACTCTCCAGGAGCAAGATCTAATGAAGTACTTCATAGTTACTAAATAAGTGATTTTAATTCTTAAAAAAAAAAAAAACGATAATATCTCACATTTTAATCTTATAAAAAGGTGCTTAAAATAAATCCTTCCGTCTTTTCTTTGTTTAAATGAGAAGCGGTCGATAGTCCTTACACCACACAGATACATTACCCATGTACATACAGTCTACAGGGGGATGGAAAGGAGAGGGAATCTGCCCTCGCTTTTACAGGTGGATGGATCATATTAACAAGCAGCAATGGGAGGAGCCTGTACATAGAAAACACCTCATAATCCTTAAATCATAGCACTTTGTTCAGGTCTAAACAAGGGTATAAATCAGTTGCTTGTCAACAGTGGTTTCCAGATGTTTTGTGCTGTAAAGCCTTTCACTATTCCCCTCTGGACAAATCAAACAATGCTTTATGCCAACACCCACATTTACAAATATACGACCATCGATCAGGGACAATTAACTTATGACATCAGTTATGTCATGCTTATGACAGTCTTAAGTATCCTTTAAGCCAGAGGGTTCCAGTTAAGTGTTAGGATTAGTGTGTGTTAGTGTGTACGCGTGTGTGTGTACGTGTGTAGGTGTGTGTGACATGTCTAAAGAGCGCGAGGCCTCTTGGGGTTGATCTGTTTGCTCGCCTGCTCCTCTTCCTGGAGTGTAGAACGGAAACCCTTCACTTTGTCTGAGAGAGAAGGAGAGAAAGGAGGAGAGAAGGGAGGAGAGAAGGGATGCTAAGATAAAAATCTGAAAAATATACTTGCTAATTACTTGCAAATAATGTGACTTATTCTGATCTAGAATCAGTTATTGAATACCCCATTACCTCTGAGCTCAGTGAGGATGTCTATCTTTTGATCCAGGATCTGTTCTAGCTGCGTGGCGTAAGAGTCCACATCATAATCCACCTCTTCTGTCATCTCCAACAACACCTTCTCATCCTCCAGCCAACGGATAGACTCCTGCACCGGACACACCCAGAGAATAAAAGACACACCCTGAATAATATGTGTGTGATTGTGTGTGTGTGTGTACTTGTGTGTGTTTGTATGTGTGTGTGTGTACCTGGAACACAGCTCTGTGGTCCTCCAGGACCTGTTCCTCCATCTCCACCAGCTGAGACACAGCCTCATGGAAGGTAAAGAGCTGAGGAGACACCTCCTCTTCCTGGGGAGAGAGAGGGGAGATAGATAGAGGAGAAGGAGAGAGAGAGAAAAAGGGATGATAGGGAGGGGAAGGAGAAAGAAAGGAGATAGAGGGAGGGGAGAGAGAGCACAGGAGAGGGGAGAGATTAAGAGAGTCAGAGGGAGGGAGGGAATTATGAATTATGAAATCATTCCTATATTGAAGAACCACACATTTTATCTAACAGTAAAATAAACTCATATTCTTTCATTAGTTGAGAGAGGCAGATTAGAGTACTAGTCAGTACATAGAGAGGTGACTGTATGGAAGGACTGTGCGTATGTTCTTACGTTCTGTTCACAGAGCAGTTTGAGGTCATCCCTCTGAGGTGAGCTGCCGACCCCCCACTGAGCCTCCAGGACTTCCAGCTGGGTGACGCTGTGACCCACTCCTCCCCCCCGCCCCTCCATCATCACCCCTGGGTCCACCGTTAGCTCCTTCACCCTGTCGACACACACACATTTTTGTCATTTAGTAGACGCTCTTATCCAGAGCGACTTACAGGAGCAATTAGGATTAAGTGCCTTGCTCTAGGGCACATTGACAGATTTTTCCCCTAGTAGGCTATGGGATTCGAGCACACACCACACTCACATTAGTAGGATTCCGTTTTCCCTGACCATGTGATCTGACTGATCTGATTGGTTAAAACAGTCAATGAACCAATGGCAATGAATGGACATCTTATTGGCAGACTCAACAGCCTTGGTTTTTCAAATGACTGCCTCGCCTGGTTCACCAACTACTTCTCTGATAGAGTTCAGTGTGTCAAATCGGAGGGCCTGTTGTCCGGACCTCTGGCAGTCTGTATGGAGGTACCACAGGGTTCAATTCACGGGCCAACTTTTTTCTCTGTATACATAAATGATGTCGCTCTTGCTGCTGGTGATTCTCTGATCCACCTCTACTCAGACAACACCATTCTGTATACTTCTGGCCCTTCTTTGGACACTGTGTTAACAAACCTCCAGACGAGCTTCAATGTCATACAACACTCCTTCCGTGGCCTCCAACTGCTCTTAAATGCAAGTAAAACTAAATGCATGCTCTTCAACTGATTTCTGCCCCCCACCTGCCCGCCCATCTAGCATCACTACTCTGGACGGTTCTGACTTAGAATATGTGGACAACTACAAATACCTAGGCGTCTGGTTAGACTGTAAACTCTCCTTCCAGACTCCCATTACGCATCTCCAATCCTAAATTAAATCTAGAATCGGCTTCTTATTTCGTAAAACTGACTATCCTGCCGATCCTTGACTTCGGCGATGCCATTTACAAAATAGCCTCCAACACTCTACTCAGCAAATTGGATGTAGTCTATCACAGTGCCATCCGTTTTGTCACCAAAGCCCCATATACACCCCACCACTGCAACCTGTATGCTCTCGTTGGCTGGCCCTCGCTTCATATTCGTCACCAAACCCACTGGCTCCAGGTCATCTATAAATCTTTGCTAGGTAAAGCCCCGCCTTATCTCAGCTCACTGGTCAACATAGCAGCACCCACCCGTAGCACGCGCTCCAGCAGGTATATTTCGCTGGTCATCCCCAAAGCCAACTCCATCTTTGGCCACCTTTCCTTCCAGTTCTCTGCTGCCAATGACTGGAATGAATTGCAAAAATCACTGAAGCTGGAGTCTTATATCTCCCTTACTAACTTTAAGCATCAGCTGTCAGAGCAGCTTACAGATCATTGCACCTGTACATAGCCCATCTGTACATAGCCCATCTGTACATAGCCCATCTGTACATAGCCCATCTGTACATAGCCCATCTGTACATAGCCCATCTGTAAATAGCCCATCTGTACACAGCCCATCTGTAAATAGCCCATCTGTACATAGCCCATCTGTAAATAGCCCATCTGTAAATAGCCCACCCAACTACCTTATTCCCATATTATTTATTTTTTACTCCTTTGCACCCCAGTATCTCTACTTGCACATCTATCACTCCAGTGTTTAACTGCTAAATTGTAATTATATCGCAACTATGGCCTATTTTTTGCCATTCCTCCCTAATCTTACTTCATCTGCACACACTGTATACAGATTTTTCTATTGTGTTATTGACTGTACGTTTGTTTATTCCATGTGTAACTCTGTGTTGTTGTTTGTGTCTCGCTGCTTTGATTTATCTTGGCCAGGTTGCAGTTGTAAATGAGAACTTATAGCTCAACTGGTCTACCTGGTTAAATAAAGGTTAAATATATATTTTTTTAACATTCTCAGGCACAAGAGTGAAGGACAAGCTGGGAATGAAAAACATTAAAAACAAAACACCGCTTCTGAAAGAAAGAGTTAAACAGATGAAATGCAATAAATGAATGAAAGAGTAAAAGATATAATCATGCCACAACTCAGTTCTGACAAACTGAAACTGAATGACCAATGCTGGTTAAATAAATGATATAAAACAAGCTGTAAAACGTGAGGCCGTGCAAGTTTGGAGCCATCCCTTACTAATATGGACACCAGACATTAGCTTAAGATGATGGTTAATAGAAAAGAAAGGGGTTAAAAAGGGAATGAAAAGAGTAGATAAAAGTTACCCCTGGTCCAGGATCAGATTGATATCATTTTTAATCACCTGATTGGCCTTATAGTTATTATACGGTTACAGTTAATTTGATCCTAGGTCTGTGTTTAGGGGTAACCTCTTCCTGGAGTGAAATGAGAGAGGACGGGTACATGATGGTAGCTAGTAGAAGTCGTAGAGAGGAGAGACCTGGTGGGAGAGTTGGGAAAGTCATCGTACTCGTAGGTGTTAGTGGGGGAGAGTTCAGCACGACCCCCCCCTCCACCACCCTGCTGCTGGGAGAAGGGGATGTCTGACGGGCTGATCCCAAACTCCTTCACTCTGTTTGGAGAGGGGGAGAGAGACACACACAGATCGATGCACACACACACACACACACACACACACAAGGTAGAGGATCCGGTCAGGATAAGGGTTCATGTTTTGGCTCGTATCAAGAAGGGGGAGTGAGGAGAGGAAGAATATTCTGCAATGACAACTTTAATTAATTAAACTTCTCCCCATTGACTAACAGTCTTAGTAATTAGTAGTAGGTGAGATGTAGACAGTCTGTTAGGTTGAGGTTAGGCAGGTGAATGTCTTACCTGTTGGCGTATCTCAGAGTGTTGAGAGTGTTTTCACAGGAAGCCATTCCAGGAGATATAGTGGCAATCTGTGGGGGGATTAGCAGTTGGTACATCATTAGAAAATCATTATCGTAGGTGCTTTGTGGATAAACAGCAAACCAGACCAGTATGTGTTAAAGGAGATGTATATTATGTCACCATGCATGTCCTGGAGTTCTCCCCGATGAAGGAGTCTCTGAGGACCTGGGTCAGCTTGCTGGCTCTGAACGGGGTGTGGGGCTTGTTCCGACCCAGAGCCCTGATACACTCCTTGAGTGCCAGCAGACTCTTGTTGATCTCAGCCCCCTCCAGGCGTGTCTGGCGGTCAGCGCTGGATGTGTCGGCACCCCTCTCGTTCCCCGCCAAGTCAATCAGCGAGAACTTGCCGTGCATCTTCCCTCGCCGCCGCAGAATGATCTGGAACACAGCGTGGCTACGGGACGAGTGGGCATTGGCCGAGGTCTGACCTGACGTCCTGGGAGAGAGAGATCGACAATAAACAGCGGGAAAAGAGACAAAATTAGGAGAAATTAGACGATTTAAAAAAATCTTTTAGAACATAAAATGGCAATCTATTAAATAATCCCTCTCCTCCTCCGTGGTTTTACCTGCAGCTGTTTCCGACCTCTATGAGTTTGAGGACGTCTTCAGTACATTTGACGTCTCTCTCCTGCAGCCCCACCACCTGCACCTGCTGCTTCCCATCCTCCAGAACCCTCAGCTTGGCTTTCCGGTTCAGCAAGTCAAACACCTAGACAACCACAAGACAACGACAACACAACAACGTGGCCAGGTTAACACAACCACAACCACAACCATCCTCCAGCACACGCAGCTTGGCTTTATGTTCATACAAATAGGTCGAACACTTAAATAACTACAACCACAAGATAACCATACACGGTCATATAAACACGGTCAACACATCCTCCAGGGGGTTTGAAGATATATTGGTCACAACACTTGCCTTCCCGCTGTAGATCTCAAAGAAGGTGGCGAAGACATTGAGGTCTAACTTCTTGTAGTTTGGCTTCTTCAGCATGAGAAACACATCTCTCGCTGCACAGAGAGAAAAGGGTTTCACTGAAGAGACAACTTTACACAGAAGGAACACGTTTTAACTCAAGAAAAGCAACTTTATCCGTAGAGAGAGATATGGTGTAGTGTTCGTACCAGCCAGCGCGTAGACTCCTTTAGAACAGTCCTGGTTCTTCCCAGAGAAGTCTCCTCCCATTGTCTGAAAGGGAAAGGGGTTGAGTCTCCTCTCAAACAAAGGCAATGGGCCAAAAAAGAAAGACTAGAAAGTGTGTGATAACAAACATACAGTATATGCTTTAACAAGTTAGGCCAGACAAAATTTATAAATTTTTTAAAACCTTTTACTGCCGTGGGCAAAATCAGGGTCACACAGTGTGTTTCTTGGTAGCCTTAAACACATTTTATGCTTAACAAAATGCAATAATGTTTATTCATTCTGAAATTCTGAAAAATATAAATAATATTCCACCCATGAGGCCACTAGAGTGCGATTTGGTCATCTGACTGCAGGTAAGCCCAGCTTCACATAAAAACAACAATGAAGAAGGGTTGAATAAAGACTTCAAGGTGAATAGAATCTAAAGCAGCTTATTACAGTAAGATGCCTCTAGTAAACTGCTATATATTTCAGATAGTTTTTTATAACGGATGTGCTACGTCTCCAGAAAATGTCTAAAACTCAGCCGGGACATATCCAACTGCTGACAACAATTCTTTACCACTCGGCCATCAGATTTGCCACCAATGCTCCTTATAGGACACATCACTGCACTCTATACTCCTCTGTAAACTGATCATCTCTGTATACCCATCGCAAGACCCACTGGTTGATGCTTATTTATAAAACCCTCTTAGGCCTCCCTCTCCCCGTATCTGATATATCTACTGCAGCCCTCATCCTCCACATAGAACACCCATTCTGCCAGTCACATTCTGTTAAATGTCCCCAAAGCACACACATCCCTGGGTCGCTCGTCTTTTCAGTTCACTGCAGCTAGCGACTGGAACAGGCTGCAACAAACACTCAAACTGGACAGTTTTATCTCCATCTCTTCATTCAAAGACTCAGTCATGGACACTCTTACTGACAGTTGTGGCTGCTTTGCGTGATGTATTGTTGTCTCTACCTTCTTGCCCTTTATGCTGTTGTCTGTGCCAAATAATGTTTGTACCATGTTTTGGGCTGCTACCATATTGTGCTGCTGCCATGTTGTATTGCTACCATGCTGTGTTGTCATGTGTTGCTGCCTTGTTATGGTGTTGTCTTAGGCCTCTCTTTATGGTGTTATGGTGTTGTCTTAGGCCTCTCTTTATGGTGTTATGGTGTTGTCTTAGGCCTCTCTTTATGGTGTTATGGTGTTGTCTTAGGCCTCTCTTTATGGTGTTATGGTGTTGTCTTAGGCCTCTCTTTATGGTGTTATGGTGTTGTGGTGCTCTATTTCTATTTTTAATCCCAGCCTTTTGGTAGGCCGTCATTGTAAATAAGAATTTGTTCTTAACTGACTTGCCTAGTTAAATAAAGGTTCAATAAAATAAATAAATACATGTATTTAATAAAAGGGGTAACATGACCAGGACCCAAACTTTAGTCCCTGTGACTGTCATTCCAAAACTATTATACCAAAAGTGTAAAATCTTTTGTTGTACTAAGGTTGTTTAGTATTTTTGTAAGTGGTTCAAATAGTATTTCATTTGAATTTGTTTTTATCTTTTATTAGCTTGCCTCGCTTTTAAAAATGAAATCAGTTAAACACTAAATAAACTTTGTAAGGCCTTAGCATTAAAAATACAACACACACTGAAAGTGTTCAACTCACATGTGTTTTCCCACTTCCTGTCTGTCCATAGGCGAAGCAGGTGGCCATGCCCCTCTCAAAGATGGTCTCAACCAGTGGCCGGGCAGTGAACCTTGGGAACGAGGGACGAAATGCTTTAGATAGGTCAACCAAATCACAGTAAAGATCATTTAAAATTACAATATTATACACTACCAGTCAAAAGTTTTAGAACACCTACTCATTCAAGGGTTTTTCTTTATTTTTACTATTTTCTACATTGTAGAATAATAGTGAAGACATCAAAACTATGAAATAACACGTATGGAATCATGAAGTAACCAAAAATATATATTTTACATGTGAGATTCTTCAAATAGCCACCCTTTGCCTTGATGACAGATTTGCACACTCTTGGCATTCTCTCAACCAGCTTCATGAGGTAGTCACCTGGAAGGTATTTCAATTGCCTTCTTAAAAGTGAATTTGTGGAATTTCTTTCCTTCTTAATGCGTTTGAGCCAATCAGTTGTGTTGTGACAAGGTAGGGGGGTATACAGAAGATAGCCCTATTTGATAAAAGACCAAGTCTATATTATGGCAAGAACAGCTCAATTAAGCAAAGAGAAACGACAGTCCATCATTACCTTCTTCAAGTGCAGTTGCAAAAACCATCAAGCGCTATGATGAAACTGGCTCTCACAATGTAGAAAATAGTAAAAACAAAGAAAAACCCTTGAATGAGGTGTTGTAAAACTTTTGACCGGTAGTGTACTTTGGAATAAATGATGCATTTATCTTAATGGAAGATTTGACTCATACACACAAGAATTTGGCCCAGTTCACACGATTCTTTTTGTTCTTGAAATGTACCTGTAGACCATGTCGTTGTCGGTGCTGTCGTCAAAGGCGTAGTCGAAGCGGAAGGTCTGGTTCTCCAGGTACCTGGTCAGGTCAACCTTCTGCTTGGGCTCATGGACCATCACCACATCCTTACTGGGGATGGTGATCACATCCAGGTCCTTCATCGTCAACTCTGAGGGGTGAGGTGAAAAGGAGTTCCGAATAACCCACTTTTGAAATAGAAAGAATGTTCTCAAGTGAAAGAGTGAGGAGTGTGATGCTTACGATGCTGTTAAATCTCTGCATGTAAAAGACTATCTGACCATGAAACAGTTGGTGTGCCTGGGTTGGATTTATGAAACTCTGATACTTACCTTTTTTATTGAGGGGCCGTGCTCGCACACACACACATATCCTGTGCTCCTCATCGATCTGAAAGGTGAAACAATATCATACGTACAAGATATGATTCAGTGAGCGGCGAATGAAGTCGTGTCACCACTCTATCAATGAAAGTAGATCTACAGCTAACATATACATACCAGATCAGCAGTGGTTAGAGGCCTGTAGTCAAGACTGGCTCTGAAGTCTCTGATCATACACATGATCTCATAGTTTGGTACAGTCACATCTACCTCCTGGGAGAGAATGGCACACGGTTAAAAGTGTGTGTGTGTGTGTGTTGGTGTGTGTGTGACGGTGTGTGTTCGTGTGTGTGACCCTGCCTGTGCTTTCTTCTCTCTCAGCTCCTGTTGTTGTAGTCGCCTCCTCTCTCTCTTCTCCTGCAGTTTCTCCACCTCCTTCACACAGTTGGATTTCCGCCGCGCTGAAACAGTTCAGAGAAGACAATAATTGAAAATAATCTAGTACAAACGTAGAATAGTGATCCATTTTGTTTGTACCGTCTGTCCTTTTTCAATACACTTCAACGCTCTTTAGAGGCAAATGCACAAGACAAGCAAAAGATAAAAGCATGAGCGCTAAGCAACACATTCAAAAACATTGCAATGAAAGTGAAGCCCACCCCTCCAGGATAGTGGATATACAGAGAGAAATTACAACAGCTCAGTGAAAGAGCTATTCTCTGGCTGCCTCTCTGTTCTTTCAGCAGTACAGCATGGCTAATAGGCCTATCAGTGTCTTTCTGCCTGGGAACATTATATCACTGGTCATGTGTCCCATCATAACCCACCAGGGGGAACAACACATCTCAACACACAGCAGAGAGCTCTGAAACCAGGGTTTACACTAATAGGAAATGAAAACGACTGGCCGTTAGCAGGGCAATGTATTTAGCAATAACCAGGACTATTTAGCAATACTCAGCTGGAGTGTGTGTATGTGTGTGTGTGTATTACCGTTCTGCTGTTGTTGTAGTGTCATCTGCTGTGTCTGTAGGGCTGTGAGTGCTGCAGGTGGGGGTGGTTCTGGTTGGCTTTGCTGGTGCTGTATTTGACTGGGTCTGGCTCGCGTAGTCCCTACTGCTGCGGCTGGAGACACACAACATCATTCACAATACAGTTTAGTCATTGTTAGTACATTGTTTAGTAAATGCACATTGAGTACATCCCATATTATCTTTGGACACAACGCTTTCATCTCGTTTAATTGTATGTATTATAAATTCAGAATATGAGTAATGACTGTCACATATCTGCAGTGTCATCAACAGGTTATTATCTCTTTTCAATTACTAAGCTAGCTATCTCTCCCCAGAACCTCACTTTCTCACTCTCCTTTCCATTACTAAGCTAGCTATCTCTCCCCAGACCCTTGCTTTCTCTCTCTCCTTTCCATTACTAAGCTATCTATCTCTCCCCAGGCCCTCTCTCTCCTTTCCATTACTAAGCTATCTATCTCTCCCCAGACCCTCTCTCTCCTTTCCATTACTAAGCTAGCTATCTCTCCCCAGACCCTTGCTTTCTCTCTCTCCTTTCCATTACTAAGCTATCTGTCACTCCCCAGACCCTCTCTCTCCTTTCCATTACTAAGCTATCTATCTCTCCCCAGACCCTCTCTCTCCTTTCCATTACTAAGCTATCTATCTCTCCCCAGACCCTCTCTCTCCTTTCCATTACTAAGCTAGCTATCACTCCCCACTCTCTCTCCCTCTCTCTCTCTCATTACTAAGCTAGCTATCTCTCCCCAGACCCTTGCTTTCTCTCTCTCCTTTCCATTACTAAGCTATCTGTCACTCCCCAGACCCTCTCTCTCCTTTCCATTACTAAGCTATCTATCTCTCCCCAGACCCTCTCTCTCCTTTCCATTACTAAGCTATCTATCTCTCCCCAGACCCTCTCTCTCCTTTCCATTACTAAGCTAGCTATCACTCCCCACTCTCTCTCCCTCTCTCTCTCTCTCATTACTAAGCTAGCTATCTCTCCCCAGACCCTTGCTTTCTCTCTCTCCTTTCCATTACTAAGCTATCTGTCACTCCCCAGACCCTCTCTCTCCTTTCCATTACTAAGCTATCTATCTCTCCCCAGACCCTCTCTCTCCTTTCCATTACTAAGCTATCTGTCACTCCCCAGACCCTCTCTCTCCTTTCCATTACTAAGCTATCTATCTCTCCCCAGACCCTCTCTCTCCTTTCCATTACTAAGCTAGCTATCTCTCCCCAGACCCTTGCTTTCTCTCTCTCCTTTCCATTACTAAGCTATCTGTCACTCCCCAGACCCTCTCTCTCCTTTCCATTACTAAGCTATCTATCTCTCCCCAGACCCTCTCTCTCCTTTCCATTACTAAGCTATCTATCTCTCCCCAGACCCTCTCTCTCCTTTCCATTACTAAGCTATCTATCTCTCCCCAGACCCTCTCTCTCCTTTCCATTACTAAGCTAGCTATCACTCCCCACTCTCTCTCCCTCTCTCTCTCTCTCATTACTAAGCTAGCTATCTCTCCCCAGACCCTTGCTTTCTCTCTCTCCTTTCCATTACTAAGCTATCTGTCACTCCCCAGACCCTCTCTCTCCTTTCCATTACTAAGCTATCTATCTCTCCCCAGACCCTCTCTCTCCTTTCCATTACTAAGCTAGCTATCTCTCCCCAGACCCTTGCTTTCTCTCTCTCCTTTCCATTACTAAGCTATCTGTCACTCCCCAGACCCTCTCTCTCCTTTCCATTACTAAGCTATCTATCTCTCCCCAGACCCTCTCTCTCCTTTCCATTACTAAGCTATCTATCTCTCCCTAGACCCTCTCTCTCCTTTCCATTACTAAGCTATCTATCTCTCCCCAGACCCTCTCTCTCCTTTCCATTACTAAGCTAGCTATCACTCCCCACTCTCTCTCCCTCTCTCTCTCTCTCTCTCTCATTACTAAGCTAGCTATCTCTCCCCAGACCCTTGCTTTCTCTCTCTCCTTTCCATTACTAAGCTATCTGTCACTCCCCAGACCCTCTCTCTCCTTTCCATTACTAAGCTATCTATCTCTCCCCAGACCCTCTCTCTCCTTTCCATTACTAAGCTATCTGTCACTCCCCAGACCCTCTCTCTCCTTTCCATTACTAAGCTATCTATCTCTCCCCAGACCCTCTCTCTCCTTTCCATTACTAAGCTATCTATCTCTCCCCAGACCCTCTCTCTCCTTTCCATTACTAAGCTATCTATCTCTCCCCAGACCCTCTCTCTCCTTTCCATTACTAAGCTATCTGTCACTCCCCAGACCCTCTCTCTCCTTTCCATTACTAAGCTAGCTATCTCTCCCCACTCTCTCTCTCTCTCTCTCTCCTTTCCATTACTAAGCTATCTATCTCTCCCCAGACCCTCTCTCTCCTTTCCATTACTAAGCTAGCTATCTCTCCCCACTCTCTCTCTCTCTCTCTCTCCTTTCCATTACTAAGCTATCTATCTCTCCCCAGACCCTCTCTCTCTTTTCCATCTGTGTATTTGTATATTTAGACTATTGCTAAAGCTATCATGGTCTTTCTCGCTCTCTGTCTTGCTCTCTACAGATATCGTGGTCTCTCTCTCCAGATATCACGGTGCCTGAGGGCTATTTTCCCCATGTATTCACAGTTTCTGCTTCTTTTGAAACAGAAACTAGGAGTTTCAGAAATATTTGCATAGTTATAACACTTACTCATTCAAGGGTTTTTCTATATTTTTACTATTTTCTACATTGTAGAACAATAGTTAAGACATCAAAACTATGAAATAACACATTTGGAATCATGTAGTAACCCCAAAAAAGTGTTAAACAAATCAAAATATATTCTTGAAATAGCCACCCTTTTCCTTGATAACAGCTTTGCACACTCTTGGCATTCTCTGAACCAGCTTCATCAGGTAGTCACCTGGAAGGCATTTAAATTAACAGGTATGCCTTGTTAAAATTTAATTTGGTGGAATTTCTTTCCTTCATAATGCGTTTGAGCCAATCAGTTGTGAAGGTAGGGGGGAAGATAGCCCTATTTGGTAAAAGACCAAGTCCATTTTATGACAAGAACAGCTCAAATAAGCAAAGAAAAACAACATTACTTTAAGACATGAAGGTCAGTCAATAAGGAACATTTCAAGAACTTTGAAAGTTTCTTCAAGTGCAGTCGCGAAAACCATCAAATCAAGTTCTATTTGTCACATACACATGGTTAGCAGATGTTAATGTGAGTGTAGCGAAATGCTTGTGCTTCTAGTTCCGACCATGCAGTAATATCTAACAAGTAATCTAACAATTTCACAACAACTACCTTATACACACAAGTGTAAAGGAATGAATAAGAATATGTACATAAAGATATATGAATGAACGATGGCCGAACGGCATAGGCAAGATGCAGTAGATGGTATAGAGTACAGTATATACATATGAGATGAGTAATGTAGGGTATGTAAACATTAAATAAAGTGGCATTGTTTAAAGTGGCTAGTGATAAGTTGATTAAATTGACCCTCTGCCGTTTACTGAAGTCCACGATCATCTCCTTTGCTTTGTTAAATGTTTCCATTATCAAAGTGGCTGGAGTTGAGTCAGTATGTTGGCAGCAGCCACTCAATGTTAGTGATGGCTGTTTAACAGTCTGATGGCCTTGAGATAGAAGCTGTCACTACACTCTGGAGAGCCTTCCGGTTATGGGCAGAGCAGTTGCCGTACCAGGCGGTGATACAGCCCGACAGGATGCTCTCGATTGTGCATCTGTAAAAGTTTGCGAGTGACTTTGGTGACAAGCCAAATTTCTTCAGCCTCCTGAAGTTGGGACCCCAGTGTTGAGGATCAGCGGGGTGGAGATGTTGTTTCCTACCCTCACCACCTGGGGGCGGCCCGTCAGGTAGTCCAGGACCCAGTTGCACAGGGCGGGGTCAAGACCCAGGGTCTCAAGCTTAATGATGAGCTTGGAGGTCACTATGGTGTTAAATGCCGAGCTGTAGTCGATGAACAGCATTCTTACATAGGTATTCCTCTTGTCCAGATGGGTTAGGGCAGGGTGTAGTGTGATTGCGATGGCGTCGTCTGTGGACCTATTGGGGCGGAAAGCAAATTGGATTGGGTCTAGGGTGTCAGGTACGGTGGAGGTGATATGGTCCTTGACTAGTCTCTCAAAGCACTTCATGATGATGGAAGTGAGTGCTACGGGGCAATAGTCATTTAGCTCAGTTACCTTAGCTTTCTTGGGAACAGGAACAATGGTGGCCCTCTTGAAGCATGTAGGAACAGCAGACTGGGATAAGGATTGATTGAATATGTCCGTAAACACACCAGCCAGCTGGTCTGCGCATGCTCTGAGGATGTGGCTGGGGATGCCGTCTGGGACGGCAGCCTTGCGAGGGTTAACACGTTTAAATGTTTTACTCACGTTAGCTGCAGTGAAGGAGAACCCGCAGGTTTTGGTAGCGGGCCGTGCCAGTGGCACTGTATTGTCCTCAAAGCGAGCAAAGAAGTTGTAAAGTTTGTCGTTTGTCTGGGAGCAAGACATCGTGGTCTGCGACGGGGCTGGTTTTCTTTTTGTAGTCCGTGATTGACTGTAGACCCTGCCACACACCTCTCGTGTCTGAGCTGTTGAATTGCGACTACTTTATCGCTATACTGACGCTTAGCTTGTTTGATTGCCTTGCGGAGGGAATAGCTACACTGTTTGTATTCGGTCATGTTTCCGGTCACCTTGCCATGATTAAAAGCAGTGGTTCGCGCTTTCAGTTTTGCGCGAATGCTGCCATCAATCCACGGTTTCTGGTTGGGGATGGTTTTAATAGACGCTGTGGGTACAACATCATCGATGCACTTGCTAATAAACTCGCTCACCGAATCAGCGTATTCATCAATGTTATTGTCCAACGCTATGCGGAACATATCCCAGTCCACGTGATCGAAGCAATCTTGAAGCGTGGAATCCGATTGTTCAGACCAGCGTTGAACAGACCTGAGCACCTGAGCTTCCTGTTTTAGTTTCTGCCTATAGGTTGGAAGCAACAGAATGGAGTCGTGGTCGGATTTTCTGAAAGGAGGGCGGAGAAGGTCTTTGTATGCATCGCGGAAGTTGGAATAACAATGATCCAGGGTTTTGCCAGCCCGGGTTGCGCATTCGATATGCTGATAAAATTTAGGGAGCCTTGTTTTCAGATTAGCCTTGTAAAAATCCCCAGCTACAATAAATGCAGCCTCAGGATATGTGGTTTCCAGTTTACATAGAGTCAAATTAAGTTATTTCAGGGCCGTCGATGTGTCTGCTTGGGGGGATATGCACGACTGTGATTATGATCGAAAATAATTATTTTGGTAGATAATGCGGTCGGCATTTGATTGTAAGGAATTCTAGGTCGGGTGAACAAAAGGACTTGAGTTCCTGTATGTTGTTATGATCACACCACGTCTCATTAATCATAAGGCATCCACCCCCGCCCTTCTTCTTACCAGAGAGATGTTTGTTTCTGTCGGCGAGATGCGTGAAGAACCCAGGTGGCTGTATCGAATCTGATGACGTATCCCGAGTGAGCCATGTTTTCGTGAAACAAAGAACGTTACAATCTCTGATGTCTCTCTGGAAGGCAACCCTTGCTCGGATTTCATCTACTTTGTTGTCAAGAGACTGGACATTGGCTAGTAGTATACTCGGGAGCGGTGCACGATGTGCCCGTCTACGGAGCCTGACCAGAAGACCGCTCCGTCTGCCCCTTCTGCAGCTCCGTTGTTTTGTGTCGCCAGCTGGGATCCGATCCATTGTCCTGGGTGGTGGACCAAACAGAGGATCCGCTTCAGGAAAGTCCTATTCCTGGTCGTAATGTAATGTTGGCAAGTTGACTTTGCTCTTATATCCAATAGTTCCTCCCGACTGTATGTAATAAAACTTAAGATTTCATGGGGTAACAATGTAAGAAATAACACACATCAAGCGCTGTGATGACACTGGCTCTCATGAGGACCTCGACAGGAAAGAAAGACCCAGAGTTACCTCTGCTGCAGAGGATAAGTTCATTTGAGTTACCAGCCTTAGAAATTGCAGCCCAAATAAATGCTTCACAGAGTTCAAGTAACAGACACATCTCAACATCAACTGTTCAGAGGAGACTGTGTGAATCAGGCCTTCATGGTCGAATTCCTGCAAAGAAACCACTACTAAAGGACACTAATAAGAAGAAGAGACTTGCTTGGGCCAAGAAACACGAGCAATGGACATTAGACAGGTGGAAATAGGTCCTTTGGTCTGGAGTCCAAATTGGAGATTTTTGGTTCCAACCACCGTGTCTTTGTGAGACGCGGTGTGGGTGAACTGATGATCTCCGCATGTGTATTTCATACCGTATAGCATAGAGGCGGAGGTGTTATGGTGTGGGGATGCTTTGCTGGTGACACTGTTGGTGATTTATTTAGAATTCAAGGCATATTTAACCAGCATGGCTACCACCGCATTCTGCAGCGATACGCCATCCCATCTGGTTTGGGCTTAGTGGGACTATCATTTGTTTTTCAACAAGACAATGACACACCTCCCGGCTGTGTAAGGGCTATTTTACTAAGAAGGAGAGTGATGGAGTGCTGCATCAGAGGATCTGGCCTCCACAATCCCCCAACCTCAACCAAATTGAGATGTTTTGGGATGAGTCAGACCACAGAGTGAAGGAAAAGCAGTGCTCAGCATATGTGGGAACTCCTTCAAGATTGTTGGAAAAGCATTCCAGGTGAAGCTGGTTGAGAGAATGTCAAGAGTGTGCAAAGCTGTCATCAAGAATGGGGTGGCTATTTGAAGAATCTCAAATATATTTAGATTTGTTGAACACTTTTTTGGTTAGTACATGATTCCCCATATGTGTTATTTCATAGTTTTGATGTCTTCACTATTATTCTACAATGTAGAAAATAGTAAAAATAAAGAAAAACCCTTGTTCTAAAATGTTTGATCGGTAGTGTATATCCAAACCCAGTGCATTCATCTTAAGATGGCTAACCACATATCACAGTCAAATATACAGGATACCATCATTCCATTATAGATAAACAATGGATATGTAGCATTTTGTTAAAAATATATAAAAAAATATAATTCACATTTAAAATCTATGAATGAAAAATCTGAGAACAGCAAAATTTTACACACACACATGAAGGTACTCATTACCAATCATTACTGTTGAAAAAACACAAATATGAAAAACTGGTGATTATAGCATTTTGGAAATAAACTCTTCAAATAGAGATCTACTATCATTACTTTCATGGTACAGTGGATCAGTAGGATGTTATGTAGCAGCCTGGTTGAATCCAGTGTTACATTGTGTCCAGACTGTGGAACACGAGGAATCTTGGAGACCAATGTTCTGTTGAAGCTTTCTTACCTCTGTTTGCTGGGGTTTCAGTCTTGGGGGGCGCTATTGTTCGTCGGTTCTACAAGAGACAAATTAATACAACATGAACTTAAAGAAGAAGATGTGACACATGCTATACTTAAAACTATACTGTACAGCCACAGGAGGTTGGTGGCACCTTAATTGGGGAGAACGGCCATGTGGTAATGGCTGGAGCGGAATTAGTGGAATGATATCAAATAAAAACACATGGTTTCTATGTGTTTGATGCCATTCCATTTGCGCCGTACCAGCTATTATTATGAGCCGTCCTCCCCTCAGCAGCCTCCACCAATACAGACATATGGCTATTGGCCACAGTATAGGACATTATAATTGAATGACCTTGGGTGGCTTGATTTGTTTAGCAGCGGAGGAGATGGAGGAAGCAGGAGGAGGGGTTTCAGGACTCTGTACTACCTCCTCTTCAGGAGCCACATCTGGGTTCAGAGCAAATATGCTCTCCAGGTCTATCTGCATGGGGAGAGAGTACAACATGTTAAAACTCTGTTCCAACCTAATGTGTGTTTGTATGTATATACAGTGCGGTCTGGAATGATTGAATCCCTTGTTAAAGATGAGCAAAAAATACGGTATAAAATAAATAAAACAAATACTGAGCTTTTTTCCAATGGATGGTTTGGAATTCCCTTTGTTAGAGCCTATCCTGCCCATGACATACTAGGCAACACACATGGCCAGTACATTCATTAAGGGTGCCATTGTTTACATCGTTACCTAGCAGCGTACTCCTACTACCACCGGTAACTCCTCATGGATGATTTAAAAGTAACTTTTGATATTTATTTATTTTTACATTTGAAGAATGGTGCCAACAAGAAGAGGAGGAGGTTATGAAAGAAATGAAACAAGAAGAAGAGGAAGTGGACCAGGAACCGGAGCCAAGAGAAAGAGATTTTGTTTAACATGTAATTCCCCCAAAATCTGATAAAGATAGGGGTCAAAATGACTGGATCCCCTGTTTTCAATACTCCAGCACCCTCCCCTTGTGAGGATAATGACAATGAGCCTTTTTCTAAAATGTTTTATGAGATTGGAGAACACATTGGGAGTGATCTTAGACCATTCCTCCATACATAATCTTTCCAGATCCTTGATATCCTTTGTCTGCGCTTATGGCAGCTTCATTAAATAGTACCCGCAAAACACCAGTCTCAACATCAAGAGTGAAGAGGCGACTCCGGGATGCTGGCCTTCTAGGTCCTGGTACCTGGTAAATGTACCAGGTACCTGGTAAATGTCCTGGTACCTGGTAAAGTTCATGATGTTGTTGACATTAACAAGGGCCCCAGAACCAGTGTAAGCAAAACAGCCCCGTAACATCAAAGATCCACCACCATAACCATATTTAACAGTAGGGATGAGCTATGTTCTGCATATGCATTGTTCTTTCTAAGGCCAAACCCACCATTAGTGTATGTGGCCAAAGACCTATATTTTCATGTCATCTGACAATAGCACTGCCTGGACTTAACTAAATAGCATTCGTACTTGGATTGGAACCGGTGCTATGGTCATATGACACGAAAATAGAGGTCTTTGGCCACACACACCAGCGGTGGGTTTAGCCTTTGATGTTATGGGGATGTTTGCTTCCACGGGTCCTAGGGCCCTTATTCAGGTCAACGGCATCATGGACTTTACCAAGTACCAGGACATTTTAGCCAAAAACCTGGTTGCCTCTCCCAGGAGGCTGAAACTTGGCCGCAAGTGGATCTTCCAGCAAGACAATAACCCCAATATGGCATGACTGCCATATTGCATCTCCATTTTTTTAAAAAAAATTTCCACCTTTATTTAACCAGGTAGGCTAGTTGAGAACAAGTTCTCATTTGCAACTGCGACCTGGCCATGATATAGCATAGCAGTGTGAACAGACAACACAGAGTTACACATGGAGTAAACAATTAACAAGTCAATAACACAGTAGAAAAAAAAGAGTCTATATACATTGTGTGCAAAAGGCATGAGGAGGTAGGCAAATAATGACAATTTTGCTGATTAGCACTGGAGTGATAAATGATCAGATGGTCATGTACAGGTAGAGATATTGGTGTGAAAAAAAGCAGAAAAGTAAATAAATATAAACAGTATGGGGATGAGGTAGGTAAAATTGGGTGGGCTATTTACCGATAGACTATGTACAGCTGCAGCGATCGGTTAGCTGCTCAGATAGCAGATGTTTGAAGTTGGTGAGGGAGTTAATAATAATTTTGCACGCCCAATTTTTCAGTTTTTGATTTGTTAAAAAAGTTTGAAATATCCAATAAATGTCGTTCCACTTCATGATTGTGTCCCACTTGTTGTTGATTCTTCACAAAAAAATACAGTTTTATATCTTTATGTTTGAAGTCTGAAATGTGGCAAAAGGTCGCAAAGTTCAAGGGGGCCGAATACTTTCGCAAGGCACTGTAAAAGTCTCCAACTTCAGCGATTTTTGCAATTCGTTCCAGTCACAGGCAGCAGAGAACTGGAACGAAAGGCGGAGCTTTACCTAGCATGGACTTGTAGATGACCTGGAGCCAGTGTGTCTGGCGACGAATATGTAGCGAGGGCCAGCCGACTAGAGCATACAGGTCGCAGTGGTGGGTGGTATAAGGTGCTTTAGTAACAAAACGGATGGCACTGTGATAAACTGCATCCAGTTTGCTGAGTAGAGTGTTGGAAGCTATTTTGTAGATGACATCGCCGAAGTCGAGGATCGGTAGGATAGTCAGTTTTACTAGGGTAAGTTTGGCGGCATGAGTGAAGGAGGCTTTGTTGCGGAATAGAAAGCCGACTCTAGATTTGATTTTAGATTGGAGATGTTTGATATGAGTCTGGAAGGAGAGTTTACAGTCTAGCCAGACACCTAGGTACTTATAGATGTCCACATATTCTAGGTCGGAACCATCCAGGGTGGTGATGCTAGTCGGGCGTGCGGGTGCAGGCAGCAAACAGTTGAAAAGCATGCATTTGGTTTTACTAGCGTTTAAGAGCAGTTGGAGGCCACGGAAGGAGTGCTGTATGGCATTGAAGCTGGTTTGGAGGTTAGATAGCACAGTGTCCAAGGACGGGCTGGACGTATACAGAATGGTGTCGTCTGCGTAGACGACACCATTCCCAAAACCCTTGTTTGGAAGAGTACTTCGCCAGACTGCCAAGAATCTTGCCCTCATCCAGGCCAGAGACACCGTAATGATGACACCAAAGGCCTAGTTGATCTCTGCACCAGACAGGATGCTCGTCACCATACCTGGGGTCCAACATGTACGCTGCGGCATGTATGGGCTTCAGGCAGAAGTCTTCATGCTTTTTGATGAAGTCGCAGGGCAGTATGAATATCTTCTCTTACATCTGCAAGCAGAGTCTGAACATCAGACAGGATGGCATTGTTTCCCTCAATCCGTGCAATGGCTACTGCTACAGGTTTCAGGATTTTCAGGCTGCTTCCCACTCTCTCTCAAAATACATCATCCAGGACGATCCTCTTGATGGGGCTGTCCATATCGGCAGACTGTGATATGGCCATTTCTTGGAGAGACTCCTTCCCCTCTAGGATTCTGTCAAACATGATGACAACACCACCCCAAAGGATGTTGCTGGGCAGCTTCAATGTGCTGCTCTTATTCTTCTCACTTTGCTTGGTGAGGTAGACCACAACTTGATGACCCTTTCATACCTAACCAATTCCTTGGCTCTCTTGTAGAGTGTATCCATTATTTCAGTGCCATGATGTCCTTGAGGAGCAGATTCAATGCATGAGCAGCACAGCCAATGGGTATGATTTGAGGGTAGGACTCCTCCACTTTAGACCAAGCAGCCTTCATGTTCACAGCATTGTCTGTCACCAGTGAAAATACCTTCTGTGGTCCAAGGTCATCGATGACTGCCTTCAGCTCATCTGCAATGTAGAGACCGGTGTGTCTGTTGTTCCTTGTGCCTGTGCTCTTGTAGAATACTGGTTGAGGGGTGGAGATGATGTAGTTAATTATTCCTTGCCCACAAATGTTCAACCACCCATCAGAGATGATTGCAATACAGTCTGCTTTCTCTACCTGCTTTCTTCGACCTTCAGTTGAACTCTTTTGAACTCTGCATCCAGCAAATTAGTATATAAAGCATATCTGGTGGGAGGGGTGTATGCTGGGCAAAGAACATTCCGAAATCTCTTCCAATACACATTGCCTGTGAGCATCAGAGGTAAACCAGTTGCAAACACAGCTCGAGCAAGACATTCATCAGCATTTCCCTGACTACGTTCCTCCATTGAGTTAAAAAAAAACTTCAGATTCCAGGAGGACCATGAGCTGTATCGATAAGGTGTCTGACTCATCATTTTCACCTCGAATAGAAGTAGAGGGACTTTTGTCTGAGATTGCTTTTTGTCAGCACTGAAGAAACTTTATGCACTTGGCCAGATGATTCTGCATCTTTGTTGCATTCTTCACATATGATTTGGCACAGTATTTGCAGATGTACACAGCTTTTCCTTCTACATTAGCTGCAGTGAAATGTCTCCACACATCAGATAGTGCCCGTGGCATTTTCCTGTAAAGATTAGGAAAATAATGAGTACAATTCCATGTAAAGATAAATAGTTAAGCAGTTTGATTAGACAACAACTTTGTAAGATAAATGTTTTAAAAAGAAACACGTATGGAAACAGGCGAATTAACATTCCTCAGTTAGCAGGCTCAAGCGAGCTGGTAGCAAAAACTAACTAGCAGAAATTGTTAACAAGTTAGAAATTCTTTAAACACACTTTGCTGTAGGCTACTATTTACTAGTTAAACAAAAATCATGTTTGTCATATAACATATATTCACCCCACCCAGTATTGTAATAAAAACTTACCAGAAAGCATGTAGTCCTTGGCTCAGACAGTGTAGTAGTGTCGGCTCAATAGCATCTCATTAGTGCGCAAGATCTTTAGAATCAGCTGTACATGTGATTGAAGACTGCACTGCACATGTGATGGAAGAATGCACTGTGCATGCAGAGGGTTGCAATTCCATTGAATTGGGGATAGTTTTAACCAAAATATGCCACAAGACCTAGAATTACCTTATGTGTATCACACAAAAAAAGGTTCACTGTTATAAGCTAACTTTTTTGATGAATTTAAGCAAAATTCCCCAAATTAACTTCCCATGGAAAATTTCAGGAAGAATTATGGAAATTTACCAAAAAGTTTCCGACCCTTTGCAACCCTACCCCAAGCACACATCAAAATCCACAACAAACAAAAAAGTTAATTGACCACACAATCAACATTTTGAAATGTCCATCTCAGTCTCTGGACTTGAAAACCTGTGGTATGAATTCAAGAGGGCAGTTCATAAGCGCAGACAAAGGATATAAAAGATCTGGGAAGATTCTGTATGGAGGAATGATCTAAGATCCCTCCCAATGTGTTCTCCAGTCTCATAAAACATTTGAGAAAAAGGCTCATTGTCGTCATCCTCGCAAGGGGAGGGTGCTGGAGTATTGAAAACAGGGGATCCAGTCATTTTGACCCCTATGTTAAAAAAAAAATACAATATAGGCTCAATACTATTTTATACTGTATTTTTTCCTAATCTTTATCAAGGTATCCAATAATGGTAAGGCTAGTAGTATAAGTAGTGGTAGTAGTGCGTTGCTAGGCAACGACATAAACAATGGCACTTTTATATGAATGTACTGGCTATGTGTGTGTCGCCTAGTATGTCATGGGCAGGACAGGCTCTAACCATGGGAATTCCAATCCACCCGTTGTAAAAAGTTCACTATTTGTATTATTTATATTATACAGTCTTTTTTGCTGATCTTTATCAAGGGATCCAATAATTCCAAAGCACACTGTATTGGTGGTGTTGGGTGAAAAAAAGCTGAAGACAAATGTTTGTCTTGTATGGACTAATAAAGTAATCTCGATAACTCAGGAAGACAAGAAAGTCACACTTTTTCGCTTCATGTGCAGTGAGGTTGATTAACCAGTGACATTTAAGAAGAGAAATAGGCTATGTTTTAAAAAAGATGTGTGAAGGAGCTCGCTCACGCGCACACACTAAGGGCTGCACAATGAATCTATTTCACATCGAAATCTAAATATTGACATGTGCAATGTCTATATCGCAAGAGAGCCACACGTCCGTTTTTATAGTTTACTCAGTTTGTTGTCTCTCTCTCTCCCTCTGTCCTCTTGAGGCTGCTTCCCACACAAAAGCCCCACCCCTGTCAATCAAGCAGCGCAGTTCCTCCTTGCTGTAGGAATCACAGTAAATATACCAAACATTGGGAACACCTTCCTACCATTGAGTTGCCCTCAGAACAACCTCAATTAGTCGGGGCATGGGCTCTACAAGGTGTCAAAAGCGTTCCACAGGGACGCTGGCCCATGTTGACTCCAATGCTTCCCACAGTTTTGCCAAGTTGGCTGGATGTCCTTCGGATGGTGGTCCATTCTTAATACACACGGGAAACTGTTGAGCGTGAAAAGCTTGAAAAGCCAGTAGCTTTGCAGTTCTTGACACTAACTGGTGCGCCTGGCACCTACTACCATATCCTGTTTTTGTGCCTATATTTACTGACTCCGGTCATATTGACTTGCCTAGTATGAACGACTTGTCGGTCATACTGACTTGACTAGCTAAATAAAGGTTCAATTAAAAATTTTAAAATTAACATTCACCCGGTGTTTTGTGCATGTTCGTAAATTCATTCGTTACTCTACGCTCTGGCACACAGACGAGAGTGTTCTGAAATCGGAGTAGATAGCCAGAGTTAACTTGTGAATGCAAGATATGTTAATTAACTGAATAAGCCGTTCAAGTTCTTGCTAGCTAACCAAATGACACCTGCATCTCTAGCTGTGTAGCCACCGAAAAACGATATGAGGGGAAAACGTCAGTCACTCACCCACTCCTTCAATGACTTGACATCCTCCTAGCAGCTAGCTACCTAGTTAACGTTAGGCTCCACGTTTTTAGCTTGCTACATAAATATAGACTCTTGAATGTCATTGTATGCTGTAGCGTTAATATTTCTCTTCAATGGAACTAAGGAGCACAAACCATGAAAAACTGCACCAGAACATTATTCCTCATCCACCAAAATTTACAGTTGGCACTATGCATTCGGGCAGGTAGCGTTCTCCTGGCATCCGCCAAAACCAGATTAGTCCGCTGGACTGC
Organism: Oncorhynchus kisutch; assembly: GCF_002021735.2. Classification (NCBI taxonomy): domain Eukaryota; kingdom Metazoa; phylum Chordata; class Actinopteri; order Salmoniformes; family Salmonidae; genus Oncorhynchus; species Oncorhynchus kisutch. The sequence continues at coordinate 17,598,212 of NC_034179.2, read as the reverse complement.
CAGATGGTGAAACGTTTCCACTGTTCCACAGTCCAATAGTGGCGAGCTTTACACCCCTCCAACTGACGCTTAGCATTGAGAATGGTAATCTTAGGGTTGTGTGCGGTTGCTCGACCATGGAAACCCACTTCATGAAGCTATTGCAGTTATTGCGCTGACGTTGCTTCCAGAGGCAGTTTGGAACTCTGTAGAGTGTTGCAACCGAGGACAGATGATTTTCACTTGGCGGTCCCGTTCTGTGAGCTTGTGTGGTCTACCACTTCGCGGCTGAGCCGTTGTTGCTCCTAGACTTTTCCACTTCACAATAACAGCATTTACAGTTGACCTGGGCAGCTCTAGCAGGGCATAAATTTGACAAACTGACTTGTTGGAAAGGTGGCATCCTATGACGGTGCCATGTCGAAAGTCACTGAGCTCTTCAGTAAGGCCATTCTATTGCCAATGTTTGTCTATAGAGATTGCATGGCTGTGTGCTCGATTTATATACCTGTTTATATACCTGTCAACAATGGGTGTGGCCGAATCTACTCATTTGAAGAGGTGTCCGCATACTTTGTATATGTAGTGTATTACGATTGTCTGTTTGTTTCATATCTACAAAGTAGTTAAAACGTTGTTAGTTCCACTTTAAGGGCATCTATAGTAAAGCTGATTTGCAGTAAATCCTCTTTCTGATAAAAGCTGATAGGGGGTCAGACATGAATGCGTAACACACACACACACACACACACACAGTACCTCTTTCCCTTTCGTGTCTCCATTCTCTATCCACTCCACCGTGACACTCTCGTTGTCTTCATTCAGTGACGTCACCATGGCCTGGTGGATTCGACCTACAAGATACATGTTATAAACATATAGATAACATCTGTATTGTAGACTACTACAGGCTACAGAACCAGAAAATCTTCATTCAGCCATGTGACCACGTCATGCTGAATTCGTCCTGGCTGCCATAGACAAGAGAAAACACTTGTAGACTCATACAGTTATACACTCTTGACTATTGAAATGCCAAAATACATTAGATCACACTGACCAAAGAGGAGGATGAGACCAGACAGAATCTGCCAGGATGGGCAAGAGGCCTTCAGTGACAGATGTGTCAATATCCCTGGATCTGATTGGTTGTCAAAAGCTTTTATGCATGTCAACATTAGATTGTTTGCTTTTCGTTATGTTACTGTACATGCAAAATGGTTTGTTTCCATAAGGTCTCATTCTAAACAGCTACAGCTCTTCTCTTTGCGATGAGTCCAAATTACAACAAACATACAAAAATACAGTCACATACAGATGCTTGATAAAAAAACAGTCATACAGTTGCAGATAATAAAACAATGAAGACATATTCATTGCTGCTGAAACACTAACAGAGCATGTATTTTGCTAGTCCTTCCCCAGAGCAAGAACAGGCAGGAATGAAATAAATAGCAACCAAATACTTTTCACTTTAGACTAACAAGCCCTACTTTATAAAGTAGTAGCTAGTAGGCTATATTCAGTGGCTACTGCCAGCTACAATACTAGGCTACTATGCGCAATGGGCGTGGTCCTGATGTTTGATTACATTTGTCTACTACTAGCACAGATCCGAGCAAAGACAACAGTCACAAATCATCATCATCATTCTGGAGATGCTCTTAGATGTATTCACCATACACCATATCACCCCATAATATCACACCCAGGGAATGAAGTGGATATGATAGGCCATTGTAATCTAATCACAAAGCAACGAAATCAAGATGATCACCCGATATTTGTTCAATGAGAGTGTACGCTACTGTAATGACAAGCGCATGCATGCTAGAGCTGAACAGTCTACTGTGACTATTCCCACTTTGCCTGTTAGCTAAATGCTATAGCGGATGAATGGAGTATCATTGCCAGCCAGCACGGCCTATAACCGCACAGGTGAATGCATCCTCCCTGCTACTAGCTAACCGGCTAGCCTTATCCACTAAAGGCTACGTCATTCAGGTAATAACCCATTTGATTGACAGTCGCTATGTCAGACAGGGACGCTATGTCAGACTGTGACGCTATGTCAGACAGGGACATGGCAATAGCGCCGAGCACAGATCTCCATGCCATTGCTACGCTAGTTATCCAACTCAGCATCCTGCCTGCCTAGGCGCTGCCTGGAAGCAACAAAGATGATGTAGCTAACGCGACAGCGCCTCAATGAAAAATGCATCTTCACCCAGCTAGCTAGCTAGCGGTCGACAAGGGGAGATCTCTGTCTTACCATCACTCCGTTTGATTTCCACGTAAATGCCGATTAGAATCTTTCCGAAGACAGCGACGGCCATCCCTCATGTGTGTAGTATGTGTGTGTATGGCTGTAATATGGGTGTGTAGTTGTTCAATTGGAGGGGGACCAAGTTGCGCCGCAGAGAAGAGAAATCGGGAGGAGGTCAGGAGGATAGAGGGAGAGACATAAGTGCGCACGCGCCAAGACAACCTTCCCTCCGCCAGAACCGAGAAAACGCTAAAAAACCGAAGCATCCAAGGAGGCAGTTGGCTGCTATTTGTGCTTTTGTCTTCTAGCTACAATTATAATATTTATGCAATGTTCTGTTGATGTGTATTTGAGTGAAAAAGCAGCACGCTTACTATATTGCAAGATAAGAGGCTTATGTGGACTTGGCTAATTCTATAAATGCGTATAATTCCCCATTTATAACCAAGGATTGAGAGTATAATATTCTATAAGTATGTAATATTGTTATTTTAAAGGTTTACAATTTAAATAATTATGATATGCACATATATTATTATATGCATATCGTATATATGCTAAATTGGTCAACATGATTGTTAAATGCTCTGTTTAGATTGTGATATTATTATTGTACTAGGCTAAATGTTAATCTCCTCTTGATTTCACATGCACTTTATTATTCTGAAAAACAAATCTGGATGATATTAACTGTGTGCCTCTCCATAGCTGCATCGGAAGAACAGTCTGTCTGCATCTCAATCAGTGATGCAGTTGTCATTACAGACATGGTCATAGAATGCACCCTTGGGAATCTACAAATAATCACATTGTAGAAGAAGCAAAACACCAGTGCCACAACTCTGTCATCAAGTTTGTAAAAAGTTGTTTTCTAGATCAAGTTGTTCCCGACCTCACTTATACATTAGGATCTCCACAGAACATTGACTATTGGAATTGATAAGTAAGTACTTATTTTCATCAAGCCCAACAGAAGAGAAAGTTGATTGGGGCCACTATACACTGACTATACAGTATGTTGTGCAGGTTGACGTTTATTGTCATGAGTCTTGTCCTGGAGGCAGAACTGCGCAGAACTGTTAGCCTTAGACCAACTGCAAAGTCAAAATAAGCTAAATTCATGAAAACAAAAATGTGCTTTTTGGTTTTAATTCAAGTTTAGGGTTAGGAATTACGGTTTTCAGTGTGGTTAGGGTTAGGTTTAAAATCAGACATTATTACTTTGTGGCTGTGCCAGCTATTGACCACACTGCAGAGCTGTCTCCAGAACAAGATTCAGGACAAGAAACGCTAACCTGCGAGAGGTATATAGTCCCATCTTGTCATTCCCACCTTGAACCATACCATGGCAGCAGAGGGCCATCTAGTACGCATCTCTAACATGGGCCCTATTTTAATATTTTATAAACGCATCCTAATCTCACCTATTTGATTGGAAGATTCCGGCAAGGAAGTGAGAATGGAGGGATGTATATTTAACTTTTTAAAACAGGTCCTTCATTTGTATTTCTCATGTGGTATTTTACGTTTCACTTTTTGTTTCTGAAGAAAGGTATAGTTTGGTGAGTTGTTAGATAGTTTTGTGCTGTTCTAAATCTAATACAACTCATGAATATAGGTCAAACACAAGTTCATCCCAGTCAGACAGTCAGTCAGAACACGACACACTGTTAGTCACTCTGTGGATGGTGAGGATGATGATGCATTCACAGTGTCTCACATATGCAGAGGCATCTGTCAGGGAAACTAACAGCAGTAACACTGTCCCTCCTCTACCCAGCCCTGAGCTGCAGCTGTCACTCCTACACAGACAGAACCACAATCCATTCCAAAAGATGAATGAAGCTGCCTGCCTCTCTTCTCTCTCGCTCTCTCTCACGCACAAATGCACGCACGCACACACACATACCCTGCATCTCTCTTCCTGTCAATCCAGAGGGCCCATCCATTCCCCAAGGTGTCGGCCATCGTTGTCTGGCCTATCTGTTTCCACAGCAACCACGTCCCTTGCTGTCAGCTGTGAGGGACTACCTTCTGTCTGTCTGCTTTGTCTCCTACTGGATTAAGGACATAGTACAGCTTGATGGTGTTTGATGATTGTTCTTTGTTTGTGTGTATAGGGGTGGATGCGTATGGGGAGAGAGACTGTGTGTGTGTGTGCGTGTTGGGGGGGATGAGTGTGTGTGTGTGTGTGTGTGTGTATGGAGTGTGGGTGTACAATATCCAAAATAGACATGATTTTCCCTACGATCAAAGGAAGTACTTAACAAATAGCCCCATTGGCACCAAGTCATATTTATTACATTATCATCGCCATAGAAATATCTCTTCCCCAAACTGATTGGTCAGTCGGACACAGTGACTGAACTGTAAGCCCATAAGCCCAGAGCAGCCTGCCATGCATAGGCAATATGGAGATCATTCGCATTATTTTACATACCAATATCTCATGTAATGTAGGCAACGATCGCTGGGAGTCTATTTTGCGGTCATGGATAATTCAGGATGCGAGCAGACCGTGCATATGGAGATCCTTTGTAGGGGGCTGAGGAGGATTTGGAGATTGCTCAATTCACCCCTCATTCAGCCTCCTCTCCACTCCTCACTCCCCACTGTAATAGCACAGGCCTCGCTTTCAAGCCGTAATAAGGAAATGTTGTATACCGGTACCTCCATCCATCCCTCCAGGGCTGCAGTCATGTCTAAGTCTATGGTCACTAACCCTGGCATGTCCAGTATTGCCATTGCCACTGTGCAGCCAAGACTGAGTGAGTGTGTACGCTCTCACAAGCTAAAGCAATGCTTTCTACTTATTTGTCTCCCCCCCCTCTCTCTCACAGAATGCCCATCTAAATGAAAGCATGTCAGCCCTGCTTAGGCCTGCGTAGCTCTAATGGTGAATCCTCATTATTCATTTCCTTAGAGACACTGCTTTTCAACATGGCTGCAACTGTAGAAAGGCCTGTCATGCCGTTCCACTGTCTGTCCATGGTCTGGCATGCAGATAGCTGGCTCCAAGATAACCCGGGCATGGCTTCCCCACTCCACATTCCATGTGTGAGTGTGTGCGTGCATGCTGTGACATGGCAGACATCCCAGGACTAATTACCATTGTCATGGAAGTAGATCAGAGCTGGACAGAACAGTCAGGAGGGAGGAGCATTACAACTAACATTCAGTGTTCTGTGTTCTTAGTGGACAGTGTGAGCCATAGAAATAGAATGACTACTATGCACATACCGGCCACAGAACCTTGATTACAATGGGAATGTCCATTGTAATGTAGTTCTATGTTGGGAGCAGAGGCAGGGGAACAGATTCTGTGTCTAATGGTTTCTGGCAGCGATGGGCCCTTAGTCCTGTTCACTGGAGCCGCAACATCCCCCCAGGGATACACCGGCTGTTAGAGCTACCCCTCCTCTATATTCTATCACTCTATCGCTCCTGTCCTCCCTTTGTTACACAGGTCATTAAAAAGAAGAAAGTTCTGCATATATCTGATGTACTCTTATAGCTAGACTACATATCCTCTATATCCCCTCAAATCCTATACCCATCCATCTTTTTAATAGGAAATGTATTTTCAACCAAACTCTATGAAGTCCAATTTTCAGGGTAGAAGTTCTAAATTGGGATTTATATGTTTTAGTATTTATGTAATCTTGGCAATCACATATGAGTAGTTGAACTGTTTTCTTGTCTTGGGCTAAGGTTTTGCTAGGGTTAGGCTGGGGTGTGGACATCAAGCTAAGGTTAAGGTTTTGACTAGGGTTAGGCTGGGGTGTGGACATGAAGCTAAGGTAAGGGTAGGGGTTAGGGTTTTGGCTAGTTTGGGTTGAGTAGGGGTGTAGACATGAAGCTAGGGTTAGGGTTGTGGTTAGGGTTTTGGATAGTAGTCTAATAGTACGTTCACCAAGACACAAACAGGAGAGGGAGGAGGAGAGAGGGTAGGAGGAGAGGTGGGGGAGGGGGGGGGGGGTGAAAAGGAGGAGGAGCGTGAAAGGGGAAACGGGTGAGGAGACCTCTCGGGACAGGATGCATCACTTTGAAGTGCATTCTGGGATAGCTTGCTGCATTCTGGGATAGCAGTGCAGCCAGACGTTTCACATATCCCATATCAGCTACATAAACTATAAACAGTGGTCTCTCGCTCTCTCTCATATAAAATGTTAATTTGACTACTGAGACTTGTCAACTGCTGGAAAATGTATATCTTGTCAGTTGATCTTCCTTGTGTTTCTCAACATGTTACAATCGATTTTTTGTCCGAGAGGCAGCAAATGTCCTTTATCTTTCAGCCAGAGTGTTCCTGTGTTCTTCATGCCCGGCCTGCCATACTGCTTCTTGTCATTTATTTCAATATGGCCACTTCATGGTTAGATGATAAAGCCATTATCTGAGCTATTCAATATCTGTCACACACCGTCACCATATGGGTAGCAATTAATTTTCTCCCGTGATGATGCAGGAGCCGTCCCCTGAACCCAGATGACATTTCTTTGTCAATTTTTATTTGAAAATATATATTTCACCAAATGGGCGTGCCATTCAGATTGTCACGCAGGGCCACGCTCAGAACCGATGTGAATCTCTGTCAGTGGAGCACAGAGCTGTCACAATAGGAATCAATGAGATGGTGTGATGGTGACAAACTGCTGGGGATGACAGCAAAAAGAGGGGGGACTGGGAGGAAGCGATGTGTGGGAGTAGTGTGTTTGTAGTGGGGAATCTGTCATGAACGTTACCATCACCAGATGCTATTATATTGCCACATTAATAAATTAAGCAAGAAGGCACGAGGGGATGTGGTATATGGCCAATATACCACGGCTAAGGGCTGTTCTTAGGCACAACGCATCGCGGAGTGCCTGGATACAGCCCTTAGCCATGGTATATTGGCCATATACCAAAAAAGAACAGGTGCCTTATAGCTATTATAAACTGGTTACCAACATAATTATAACAGTAAAAACAAATGTTTTGTCATACCCGTGGGACAAGATCAGATATACCACAGCTTGCAGCCAATCAGCATTCAGGGCTCGAACCACCCAGTTTATAACATTGAATAGATACAGGTATATTGAAGAAATTATTTTATGTTCAGTCAGCCTGTGAAGGGTTCCAACCAGGTTTCAAAAAAGTTGGGGTGGCAGGTAGCCTAGTGGTTAGAGCGTTGGGCCAGTAACTAAAAGATCGAATCCCCGAGCTGACAGGGTAAAAATCTGTCATTCTGCCCCTGAACAAGGCAGTGTTCCTAAGCCATCATTGTAAATAAGAATTTGTTCTTATTTAAATAAAGGTTAAATAATCAAACTTTATTTGACATCTCTGGTCAAGTTGTCTTAGACTAAAGAGTACTTCTCTCATGCAAAACTCAGTCAAATCAAATCAAATTGTATTTGTCACATGCACCGAATACAACAGACCTTACCATGAAATGCTAACTTACAAGCCCTTAACCAACAATGCAGTTTTAAGAAAATATTTACTAAATAAACAAAAACATTTTTTTTAAGTAACACAATAAAATAACAATAACGAGGCCATATACAGGGGATACCGGTACAGAATCAATGTGCTGGTACGGTTAGTCAAGGTCATTTGTACATGTAGGTAGGGGTAAAGTGACTATGCATAGATAATAAACAGCGAGTAGCAGCAGTGTAAAAACAAAGGGGAGGGTCAATGCAAATAGTCCGGGTGGCCATTTGATCCATTGTTCAGAAGTCTTATGGCTTGGGGGTAGAAGCTGTTAAGGAGCCTTGACTTGGCGCTCTTGTACCTCTTGCCGTGCGGGAGCAGAGAGAACAGTCTGACTTGGGTGACTGGAGTCTTTGACAATTTTTTAGGCCTTCCTCTGACACCACCTGGTACAGTAGACAATACAATACAGTAGGCCTGTATAACAGATGGCCCATTGAAAAACTGTACTGTAGCAAATGGTCCTCTCAGCTGAACAAGATCACATTCTCACATCTTACAGCGGTAGACAGCCTCTTGATCGCCCCCAGATCCTCGGCGAGCATGCATCCACAAAGCTGCTGGGGAGGCGACTGTTTTCTTGATGAGATATGCATGTTGTGTATTCAGCGCAAAATATGTCACCTCCGTCTTACTCCGAACAGGGTTCTTGTGATCTGCCTTTATGAAAAATGTATGTGATGTTGTGTTAGGAAACTTCAGCACGGCAAACTTTAGACCGATTAAGAAGAAATCAAAGTGCAGACCGTCACTGAGGAATAATTCATTACCTTTTCAAGTGCTTTCGGTTGCCACAAACTCACATAACACAGAGAAGCGTCGCTATTGGAGTGTGGAAGAGTCTGTGCTGGCAACGTCACACACATCCCACAGCTCCATGTGCATTATAAGAATCAGGACTCAAACAAAGTTACACTAAGACAAGTCATGATAAATAACACACAGAACCTCAAACTAATGCACCGGGTATGAAAACACATGAATAAAACAATGAAATAGGGAAAAGGGAGACAACGGCACATCCAACATGAGGTCTATGGGAGGATAGCGGTTACACAACAGAGTTACAAAGTGTTTATGATTAAAAAAGCAGAAGTCTGTAATCCAAGTTAAAAGATGATCTTCAAAGAATGACTGACGATCAGACAGAGGGCCGTCAACCCATGGCCTGTCTGTCTCTCTCTGTATTTATGGCTAATGGGCTTCTCAGGGCCTTGTCCTCGGAGTCAGAGAGTCACCCATGAATTACATATACCCAGATTAAAGATGGCCGCCTACTGTAATTAATAACCAACCAGCTCCCTACCTCTCCTCTTAGCAGGACCAGGAAGTGATGAAGTGCACTGAACCATCGGGTGCCACTGACTTCCTGCAGTTGCAGTGCATGACCTATAGAGGATGCTCCTAACCACACTGACTGATTTCCCCACACAAATGCGCACGCACACACACACACACACAGCTCCTCAAAGGTTTTCTACACTACAGAGGGGCCTTTATACCAAGTGAAAAAGTGCTGACCACAGATGTAAATGCAGCACCAGCCATATGGTAAGAAAACAGTAGAATTGAATTGTGAGCCAGGCAAAGTGATAAGGGTTTTCAATCTGTTGCCAATGGCTTGGCAGTTGGCACTGAAATGTTCTGTTTCAGACAAAGCTAGACTATAAATAGTCACACAACAGACACCACTCCTCAGGTAGGCTATGCACACAAGCTATTTCAACTCATCAAGTTCCTTCCTTCCTCTCTCTACCTCTCCCCCCTCCTTCCTGCTCTGTCCGCCTACCCCATCTATCTAAATCTCGTCAAGCCCGCTGTGAATATGCACAGCTCATCTTACATGAGATCCATCTATCTCCTGCTATACAACCGTCCCTCCCATTCATTTTCACAGCACATTAAAGAGAATAGAATATCAATTTAACCTGATGACTGTAATCCTATGAATCCACATATCTCTCCCCAGGCAGTCCCCAAGGAGGAGCATATAGAATCCAGAGAAATATCATTCTAATTATATTATAAATATATGATAGAATGTCTGGAATACTCAGGGAATCTCTCCCTCCTGTACTGTAGATCCAAGGTTGATTTGATGACACTGTGAACAGAGCCCACGGCAGGTGTGCTTGTAGGCATTAGCATGTATGGTTAGCCCTGACAGCACTACCCAAGATGGGTCGGTCAGTGTTGTGAAATGCAGAAAGGCAGCCAGAGCCATCTACCTTTGAGAGTTTTCTGGTGACTCAGTAGGTAATAAAAAGCAACAGTATGTTACCGGGTATATTGTAGTAGACATTCATATACAGATGTAGGATCTTCTTTTGACCTATATGTTACAGCAGAATAATCCTACAGCAACAGGATTTTAAAATGTTGTCCATAATGTTGCTTGACTGGTGATTAGGTTATTAGCTGGCCAAAAGTAGGCTACATGAAAAGTGAAATACTGTGTGATCAAATTAAGATCCTACATCATGTTGAAGAAATGGCCACAATATGCCACTTCATGCAGAAACCAATGACCTCAGTATATCTCAGTGGAACATCAGTCTTCAGTCTCCCAGGGGACAGCTCCTGTTGATCCAGTCTGCAGGTGAAAAGGTTTCTGACGTGCTGATCTGTTCACTCTGTGTTCATCTATGCTGCTCACGTTTGGGCCCAGGCTCAGCTCAGCTCAGCTAACCCTCCAAAATGTAATCGCTGGCCGGGGCAGGCAGAGAGGTTGTCATGGAAACACAGCCCCCATCCACCATCTTTGATTTGGATTGAGGCCAAGGTTGTGAATATGATTAGCTTCCTCTCCTTTCTTTCCCCCATGTTTTTACCAGTGCTGCTCCTCTCCTCGTTGCTCCTCTCCTCGTTGCTCCTCTCCTCGTTGCTCCTCTCTTCGTTGCTCCTCTCCTCGTTGCTCCTCTCCTAAGTTCTGAAATTGTGCTGAATGAGGACAAAGAGTCTTCTCGTCCTGAAATAGGATGCTATGCACTTGTAAAAAATGGGATTTCTGTTAATGTGACTCCGTGCAGCCAATGGCAATATGCGCTTTAGGTAAAATGCTGGGAGCCACATGAGCATTTGACAGCTCTAACGCAGTTCTACCTCTATCAAAACAACCACTATGCGGATGTTGGCTAAAGCGGATCTGATTGAAAAGAGCACTTAAGTTACTTTACACTGTGACACATGCACACACACACACTATACTGGCCGTGGCTACAGTGTGAACCGTGATGTGTCTAGACATCCATTAGCAGCCAGGTCTTAAAACACAGGATCAATACCATCCCAGAGAGTCATAATGACCCAATTACCATCTGGAGGTTTGTCAAGGCCACCTCTCGGGAGGACGCTGTGCATGTGTGTCTGTCTGTGTGTGTGTGTTTGTTTCACTGCAAGTCACTGAGGAAGACTGGGAAATGCCACACATACACACAACGAGCCCAGGAGAAACCCCATACATTTTGATAATTGTTGTTTTTTTAAACATTTTGATCATTGTGTGTGTGAGTTCACCTTCTCCCATTCTCCACCACACAGTGGCATTTCAGAGGAAATGGTGGACTGGCAGACCAATACAATCCTGTTTATGTTGTTGTGTCCTTGTATATGGTTCTGACAATGTGGTTCACACTTAGATCCATGTTAATGTTATGACGTCCTATAGTGATATTTACGTGTGCTTCTAAAGGTTAGTGGGTGAACCACAACCTACATCATAAGAAGAATAGGTTAGATCACATACAGAAGCAGGTTACATCCCATACAGAACCATGTTACATCCCATACAGAACCAGGTTACATTCCATACAGAACCAGGTTACATCCGATACAGAACCAGGTTACATTCCATACAGAACCAGATTACATCCCATACAAAACCATGTTACATCATATACAGAACCATGTTACATCTCATACAGAACCATGTTACATCATATACAGAACCAGGTTACATCCCATACAGAACCATGTTACATCCCATACAGAACCATGTTATATCATATACAGAACCAGGTTACATCATTTACAGAATGAGGTTACATTCCATACAGAACCAGGTTACATCACATACAGAACCATGTTACATCCCATACAGAACCAGGTTACATTATATACAGAACCATGTTACATCCCATACAGAACCATGTTATATCATATACAGAACCAGGTTACATCATTTACAGAATGAGGTTACATTCCATACAGAACCAGGTTACATCATATACAGAACCATGTTACATCCCATACAGAACCAGGTTACATCATATACAGAACCATGTTACATCCCATACAGAACCAGGTTGCATCATATACAGAACCATGTTACATCCCATACAGAACCATGTTACATCATTTACAGAACCAGGTTACAGAATTTACAGAATTATGTTACATTCCATACAGAACCATGTTACATCACATACAGAACCATGTTACATCACATACAGAACCATGTTACATCATTTACAGAACCAGGTTACATCATTTACAGAATGAGGTTACATTCCATGCAGAACCATGTTACATCACATACAGAACCATGTTACATTCCATACAGAACCAGGTTACATTCCATACAGAACCAGGTTACATCATATACAGAACCAGGTTACGTCATATACAGAACCATGTAACATCCCATACAGAACCAGGTTACATCACTTACAGAACCAGGTTACATTCCATACAGAACCAGATTACATCCCATACAAAACCAGGTTACGTCATATACAGAACCATGTTACATCCCATACAGAACCAGGTTACATCATATACAGAACCATGTTACATCATATACAGAACCATGTTACATCATATACAGAACCATGTTACGTTCCATACAGAACCAGGTTATATCATATACAGAACCATGTTACATCCCATACAGAACCAGGTTACATCATATACATAACCAGATTATATCCCATACAGAACCAGATGACATCACATGTAGACCCAGGTTACATCCCATGCAGAACCAGGTTACATCACTTACAGAACCAGGTTATATCCAAAACAGAATCAGGTTACAACCAAAACAGAACCATGTTACATCCCATACAGAACCATGTTACATCCCATACAGAACCATGTTAGATCATATACAGAACCATGTTACATTCCATACAGAACCAGGTTATATCATATACAGAACCATGTTACATCCCATACAGAACCAGGTTACATCATATACAGAACCATGTTACATCCCATACAGAACCATGTTACATCATATACAGAACCAGGTTACATCATTTACAGAATGAGGTTACATTCCATACAGAACCAGGTTACATCATATACAGAACCATGTTACATCCCATACAGAACCAGGTTACATCATATACAGAACCATGTTACATCCCATACAGAACCAGGTTGCATCATATACAGAAGCATGTTACATCCCATACAGAACCATGTTACATCATATACAGAACCATGTTACATCATATACAGAACCATGTAACATCGTATACAGAACCATGTTACATTCCATACAGAACCAGGTTACATCATATACAGAACCATGTTACATCCCATACAGAACCATGTTACATAATTTACAGATTGAGGTTACATTCCATACAGAACCATGTTACATCACATACAGAACCATGTTACATCACATACAGAACCATGTTATATCATTTACAGAACCAGGTTACATCATTTACAGAATGAGGTTACATTCCATGCAGAACCATGTTACATCACATACAGAACCATGTTACATTCCATACAGAACCAGGTTACATTCCATACAGAACCAGGTTACATCATATACAGAACCAGGTTACGTCATATACAGAACCATGTTACATCCCATACAGAACCAGGTTACATTATATACAGAACCATGTTACATTAAATACAGAACCAGGTTACATCAGATACAGAACCATGTTACATTCCATACAGAACCAGGTTACATCATAAACAGAACCATGTTACATCCCATACAGAACCAGGTTACATTCCATACAGAACCAGGTAACATCCGATACAGAACCATGTTACATCCCATACAGAACCAGGTTATATTTCATACAGAATCAGGTTACATCATATACAGAACCAGGTTACATCATATACAGAACCAGATTACATCCCATACAGAACCAGGTTACATCATATACAGAACCAGATTACATCCCATACAGAACCAGGTTACATCAGATACCGAACCATATTACATTCCATACAGAACCAGGTTACATCATATACAGAACCATGTTACATCCCATACAGAACCAGGTTACATTATATACAGAACCAGATTACATCACATACAGAACCAGTTTACATCATATACAGAACCAGGTTACATCATATACAGAACCAGGTTACATCACCATGCAGAACCAGGTTACATCACCATGCAGAACCAGGTTACATCACTATGCAGAACCAGGTTACATCACCATGCCCAAACAGGTTACATCAGATACAGAACCATGTTACATCCCATGCAGAACCAGGTTACATCCCATACAGAACCAGGTTACATCCCATACAGAACCAGGTTACATCCAATACAGAACCAGGTTACATTCCATACAGAACCAGGTTACATCCCATACAGAACCAAGTTACATTATATACAGAACCAGGTTATATCATATACAGAACCAGGTTACATTCCATAGAGAACCAGGTTACATCACATACAGAATCAGGTTACATCATATACAGAACCAGGTTACATCATATACAGAACCAGGTTACATCATATACAGAACCATGTTACATCATATACAGAATCAGGTTACATCCCATACAGAACCAGGTTACATCATATACAGAACCAGGTTACATCCCATACAGAACCAGGTTACATCCCATACAGAACCAGCTTACATCCAATACAGAACCAGGTTACATCACCATGCAGAACCAGGTTACATCACCATGCAGAACCAGGTTACATCACCATGCAGAACCAGGTTACATCACCATGCAGTGCTTTAGGAAACTAATATCCACTAGACATACAGGAGCATTGACAGGACTAAAATGGAGACATCATTTTGTCAACAAAATATCTGTTTGTCTGGGATTGTTCTATTCTCGTGATGGATTTCATCAATTACACTGTGTTATTATCCCCTGGCGGATATTCATATGATCAGGAGTTATAGACCAGGTGGATATTCATATGATCAGGAGTTATAGACCAGGTGGATATTCACGTGATCAGGAGTTATAGACCAGGTGGATATTCACGTGATAAGGAGTTATAGACCAGGTGGATATTCATATGATCAGGAGTTATAGACCAGGTGGATATTCATATGATCAGGAGTTATAGACCAGGTGGATATTCATATGATCAGGAGTTATAGACCAGGTGGATATTCATATGATCAGGAGTTATAGACCAGGTGGATATTCATGTGATAAGGAGTTATAGACCAGGTGGATATTCATGTGATCAGGAGTTATAGACCAGGTGGATATTCACGTGATAAGGAGTTATAGACCAGGTGGATATTCACGTGATAAGGAGTTATAGACCAGGTGGATATTCATGTGATCAGGAGTTATAGACCAGGTGGATATTCATGTGATCAGGAGTTATAGACCAGTTGGATATTCATGTGATCAGGAGTTATAGACCAGGTGGATATTCATGTGATCAGGAGTTATAGACCAGTTGGATATTCATGTGATCAGGAGTTATAGACCAGTTGGATATTCATGTGATAAGGAGTTATAGACCAGGTGGGCACCATATTCAAACCCTCTAGTTCTACATTCCTGCTGGTTTCTGTCTCGCCCTGGTACTCAATGGAGGTTCCTGATTGGCTGCCCAAGCAGGTAGAAATCAGCAACAGCCTTGAAGAATGGTCTCATGCAGAATACATCCATCAACACCCAGAGATGTTGGTAGAGAGAAAGAGAGATTTTGAAAATGCAATCCAATCTCTTTTACTGGTCACAATGATACAGCACCAAAACATCTTTGAGCTGGCGATCTTTTGTCCTCCCTCACTCCCTCCGTCCATGGTACTGGGTAAGAGGTGCACATGCAGGGACATGTTATAATCAGGCAGATGTAATAAGCAGGCAGCAAGACGGTGGTTTTAGGGCCATTAGTCAGAGACTGGGGCCCAGTGAGAGGTGGTTTGATTACAACAGTACTGTGGCGTATTCTTCCCTCCAGACCTCACTACTCCTCTTCTTCATTCATATTTTACTCTTTAAACAACCCATTCACCAGTTACCACTGCTGCAGTCCTACACACACACTGACAATATGATTCTCTCACACACACACACGCAAGCACACACACACATGCTCGTGCACACACACACTCTTAAGAACATACCCACAGTCTCACACACAAACGTGTACACAAAATACATACTACAAACAAACATATTCACATTTGTATTTCTCATACATACATACATACACTATATATACAAAAGTATGTGGACACCCCTTCAAATTTGTGGATTCGGCTAATTTCAGACACACCCGTTACTGACAGGTGTATACAATCGAGCACACAGCCATGCAATCTCCATAGACAAACATTGGCAGTAGAATGGCCTTACTGAAGAGCTCAGTGACTTTAAAAGTGTCATCGTCATAGGATGCCACTTTTCCAACAAGTCAGTTTGTCAAATATCTGCCCTGTTAGAGCTGCCCCGGTCAACTGTAAGTGCTGTAATAACGGCTCATTTGAGAAGTGGTAGGCCACACAAGCTCACAGAACAGGATCGCCGAGAGTTCCAAACTGCCTCTGGAAGCAACGTCAGTACAAGAACTGTTCGTCGGAAGCTTCGTGAAATGGGTTTCCATGGCCGAGCAGCCGCACAGAAGCCTAAGATCACCATGTACAATGCCAAGCGTCGGCTGGAGTGGTGCAAAGCTCGCCGCCATTGGACTCGAAACAGGGGAACCACGTTCTCTGGAGGGATGAATCTCGCTTCACCATCTGGCAGTCCGACGGAGGAATCTGGGTTTGGCAGATGCTAGGAAAACCCTAACTGCCCAAAAGCATAGTGCCAACTGTAAAGTTTGGTGGAGTAGGAATAATGGTTTGGGGCTGTTTTTTATGGTTCGGGCTAGGCCCTTTAGTTCCAGTGAAGGGAAATCTTAACACTACAGCATACAATGACATCCAACTTTGTGGCAACAGTTTAGGGAAGACCCTTTCCTGTTTCAGCATGACAATGCCCCCATGTACAAAGCGAGGTCCATACAGAAATGGTTTGTCGAGATCAGTGTGGAAGAACTTGACTGACTTGCACAGAGCCCTGACCTCAACCCCATCGAACACCTTTGGGATGAATTGGAACGCCGACTGTGAGTGCCCAACCTTACTAATGCTCTTGTGGCTGAATGGAAGCAAGTCCCAGCAGCAATGTTACAACTTCTAGTGGAAAGCCTTCCCAGAAGAGTGGAGGCTGTTATAGCGGCAAAGGGGGGGGGGGGGGGGGTCAACTCCATATTAATGCCCATGATTTTGGAATGAGATGTTCGACGAGCAGGTGTTCACATTCTTTTGGTCATGTAGTGTATATACATACAAGCACAAAGGGAAACACTAAGCAAGACTCTTTCCGTCTCCCACCCACACATTGCATAAACAATAACACAGACACTTACACAGCTAAGGCATAGAGCTTCTCAAATCCTGGCACACACACATACACTCACACAGCCCTACAGTGAAGCTCTCTTTCTATCTGACTCTTGCTCTCTCTCCCATAGGAATTATACTATTTTTCACACATGCATACATGTACACAATGCAGATAATCTCTCTCTCTCTCTCGACGTTTGAGTAAATCTTTTTGTGTCCAAAAGGGCGAGAAACAGAACATATGATATTCCTAATTCAAGCTGTGAGAACATACATGAACAAAAAAAAGAGCGTTAGCTAGTGTGAGCCACATAGCCAGCTACGTGTGTGTGGTTCATTCCTGTTGTCTGGTATGCAGGAGACATTAACATATGCATGATATGTACATGAGGGATGGCTGAACCCTGCAGGGCCTTGCCTGGTGCTGTATTAGTATACATTATGTGTCACACCCCTCATTGACTTCACAAATTGGATTCTGTGGGATGGTGTTGTCGAGCTGTGGCCGCTGTAGACACACACACTCTCTCATTTCTCTGTCTCGTGGTAAATAGCTATATTCCCTGAGATGAAAGCCATGTGTGTTAAATGTGTGTATAATATATTATAGTGACTGGAGGTGGCTCAGTGAATAGAAGAGAAGAAAGGGAGGAGAGGAGGAGAAAGGAGAGGAGAACGGAGAGGAGAACAGAGAGACGCTCAGACGTGAGAGAGAACCAGAGAGAGAGAGGAGAGAGGAGAGAAGAAAGGGAGGAGAGGAGGAGAAAGGAGAGGAGAACGGAGAGGAGAACAGAGAGACGCTCAGACGTGAGAGAGAACGAGAGAGAGAGATCGACAGAAACAGAAACAAAGAAAGAGACAAGGATTGATCTATTCTAAAGCAAACAGTAAAAGTCACAAGGATTAGAGAAGAGGGAGGAGAGGAGGAGAGAGAAGAGGGAGGAGGGGAGGAAAGAGGAGAGAAGAGGGAAAAGAGGAGGAGAGAGAGGAGAGAAGAGGGAGGAGAGGAGAGAGAGGAGAGAAGAGGGAGGAGAGGAGGAGAGAGAGGAGGGAGGAGAGGAGGAAAGAGGAAAGAGGAGAGAATAGGGAAAAGAGGAGGAGAGAGAGGAGAGAAGAGGGAGGAGGGGAGGAAAGAGGAAAGAGGAAAGAATAGGGAAAAGAGGAGAAGAGAGAGGAGAGAAGAGGGAGGAGGGGAGGAAAGAGGAAAGAGGAAAGAATAGGGAAAAGAGGAGGAGAGAGAGGAGGGAGGAGGGGAGGAAAGAGGAGAGAAGAGGGAGGAGGGGAGGAAAGAGGAGAGAAGAGGGAGGGGAGGAGGAGAGAGAAGAGGGAGGAGAGGAGGAGAGAGAAGAGGGAAAAGAGGAGGAGAGAGAAGAGGGAAAAGAGAAGGAGAGAGAAGAGGGAAAAGAGGAGGAGAGAAAGGAAGAGGAGAGAGAAGAGGGAGGAGAGGAGGAGAGAGAAGAGAGAGGAGAGGAGGAGAGAGAAGAGGGAGGAGAGGAGGAGAGAGAAGAGGGAGGAGAGGAGGAGAGAGAAGAGGGAGGAGAGGAGGAGAGAGAAGAGGGAAAAGAGGAGGAGAGGGAAGAGGGAAAAGAGGAGGAGAGGAGGGGAGAGAAGAGGAGGAGAGAGAAGATGGAGGAAAGAAGGAGAGAGAAGAGGGAGGAGAGGAAGAGAGAGAAGAGGGAAAAGAGAAGGAGAGAAGAGGGAGGAGAGGAGAGAGAAGAAAAACAAAATCTGACTTCTCACACTTGATCAGGAATTGTGACTATTGGTCTTCATAGCAACTGAATAGTAGATATGGCCTAATTTGCTCCCTGAAGCTATGAGTATTTGTATTTTTTATTTGTATTTATTATGGATCCCCATTAGTTCCTGCCAAGGCAGCAGCTACTCTTCCTGGGGTCCAGCAAAATGAATGCAGTTTACTGCTGCTCTTTAATTACTTGTTACTTTTATTTCTTATTCTTATCTGTATTTTTTAAAACTGCATTGTTGGTTAGGGGCTTGTAAGTAAGCATTTCACTGCAAGGTCTACACCTGTTGCACTCCTAAATCCTATTTTGTGGCAACTGACCACACGGTGAATAAGTACATGCACTTTAGTGTGCTTGCGTGTGTGTGATGTTAGAGGTTCTTTTCAATTCAAAGCTCATTTCAGGAGACAAAGTCAAAGCAGTGTCGGAGCTGCAACTCACTACAAAGAGTGTTAAAAGGCTGTGTCTTTATCATGAAGTTTCTCAGCCAGTTCACTTCAGTCAAGTTACCAACAATGATTACTCACCAGTGATTACTGTGTTCCCGTGTTCAAATCAGACGATTGGTCGTGGCAGGTGCGGACGGTAACGTTGCCTTCTCAAAGCTTCTTTTGTCTTCTTGCCCTCCTATGACACCGAATGTTACCATGAGCCGCTCCCTCAGAGCAGACGGGAGCTTCAGCCCATCTAGACAAAATCCCACGTATTTGTCTCTGTGTCATTGTCGCAATGGATTTAAAACCCTGACAGACAGGCATGTCAACATTTGTACACTCAGCAGCAGCACTTGTTCCATGGAGAGTGTCATGATTGATCTGAGGTAAGCAAAATACTTTAGGGGGCTGGTCAAGGAGCTGCACGCACATACTGTACGCTTCAAGCCCCCGAGCCATGCCCGAGCCCTGCCCGAGCCCTGCCCGAGCCATGCCCGAGCCCTGCCCGAGCCATGCCCGAGCCCTGCCCGAGCCATGCCCGAGCCATGCCCGAGCCCTGCCCGAGCCCTGCCCGAGCCCTGCCCGAGCCCTGCCCGAGCCATGCCCGAGCCCTGCCCTAGCCATGCCCGAGCCATGCCCGAGCCATCTCTCGGCTCATGACATTCACGTTGCTAATGTGAATGGAAAAGCTTATGTACATATTATGTTAATTGACATTTTGTCCAGATATTTCCACTCCAAGTCTCTTCAATGAGAATAGCGCATTTCTATCTCACCAGAGGGGAGCCAGGATAGTTTAGTGGTGGTATAATCTAACCTAGAGACATACAGTTTATTATCCCTCCATTAGATACAATACATTATCCTGGATCCCCTCTGATCCCCTCTGGTAGAAAGGCCTCTGTTTTAACTAAGGTTTTTCAATGAACTTATCAATGTATGAATGTCTTTCTATCTCCCTCCATCTGTCATAAATCTTACAGGGTATGTGTCAGCGATGGGGGGCCATTTTTAATTTAAATCCACCCCTCCTTTCTTTGTGTGAGATAATGAGTTGTAGAGGACTGATCTGTTAATCATGGTGGCGAGCTGCCTATAGGCTCCTCAGGTTACTTCAGAAATGGATGAATGGGGATCAGAAATCATGGGACTGGAGAGATTTGTAATAAGGCATGCTGCAACCCGGCACTAAAGGTATTAATTAGTATTTAATTATAAACCCTTCACCATAAATAACAATAAAAGTGAGGGATTCAACAGGCTTTCACTGGAATACACATGGGAGAGAAATGGGGATGAGAGAGAGAGATGGGGGAGAGATGGGGATGAGAGCGAGAGATGAGAGAGAGAGAGAGAGAGAGAGAGAGAGAGAGAGAGAGAGAGAGATGGGGGAGAGAGAGAGATGGGGGGGAGAGAGAGAGAGAGAGAGATGGGGAGAGAGAGAGAGAGAGAGATGGGGGAGATAGAGAGAGAGATGGGGAGAGAGAGAGAGATGGGGGAGAGAGAGAGATAGAGATGGGGATGAGAGAGAGATGGGAGAGAGAGAGATAGAGATGGGGATGAGAGAGAGATGGGGATAAGAGAGAGATGGGGATAAGAGAGAGATGGGGAGAGAGAGAGAGATGGGATGAGAGAGAGATGGGGGAGAGAGAGAGAGATGGGATGAGAGAGATATGGGGATAAGAGAGAGATGGGGATAAGAGAGAGATGGGGATGAGAGAGAGATGGGGATAAGAGAGAGATGGGGATAAGAGAGAGATGGGGATAAGAGAGAGATGGGGATGAGAGAGAGATGGGGATGAGAGAGAGATGGGGATGAGAGAGAGATGGGGATGAGAGAGAGAGAGATGGGGATAAGAGAGAGATGGGGATGAGAGAGAGATGGGGATAAGAGAGAGATGGGGATAAGAGAGAGATGGGGATAAGAGAGAGATATGGGGATAAGAGAGAGAGAGATGGGGATGAGAGAGATATGGGGATAAGAGAGAGATATGGGGATAAGAGAGATATGGGGATGAGAGAGAGATGGGGATGAGAGAGAGAGAGATGGGGATAAGAGAGAGATATGGGGATAAGAGAGAGATGGGATAAGAGAGATATGGGGATAAGAGAGAGATGGGGATAAGAGAGAGATGGGGATAAGAGAGAGATATGGGGATAAGAGAGAGATGGGGATAAGAGAGAGATGGGGATAAGAGAGATATGGGGATGAGAGAGAGATGGGGATGAGAGAGAGAGAGATGGGGATAAGAGAGAGATATGGGGATAAGAGAGAGATATGGGGATAAGAGAGAGATGGGGATGAGAGAGATATGGGGATAAGAGAGAGATGGGGATGAGAGAGAGAGATGGGATGAGAGAGATGGTGATAAGAGAGATATGGGGATGAGAGAGAGAGAGATGGGGATAAGAGGGGGATGAGAGAGATGGGGATGAGAGAGAGATGGGGATGAGAGAGAGGCAGGAGAGTGGAATAGAAAAATAAATCACAGTTTGTTAAGTGGATTGCCTCATTTGTTAGTAGTATAATTAGATTTCATGAATTGAAAACCAAAAGAGGGAAAGGGTTTCAGATAAAGCTCAGACAGTACAATCAATTTGAAAGTCCTTTGTGTCTTTGAGGCAATACATCACTAATAAAATATAAATAAAAGGCTGTATCTCACCTAGGTTACTAACCTAGATAGGTCTCTGGTCTCCACCATATTGTATCTCACCTAGGCTACTAAACTAGATAGGCCTCTGGTGGTCATTTGGATATGTTGTAGTAACGTCGTTGTGTGGTAGATGGGATACTCTGTCTGTTCCTTCCTAACCTGCGTTTGAAGCTGCGGTCGCTAACTCAACAGCTAGGAGGTATCACTTCTGTCGTGAGTAAGAGTTCAAAGTTCATACTATTCGCAACCAAATCTCATGCTGATGTTGGCTTCGTTCTGTAGTTATTATCTGAACCATTCTGACATAGGACCGTCATCCTACCTCATCGGAACAGGAGGTGACATTGTCGTCAAGGCTTTATATAGGAAGTGAGAGGAGGGCGTGTTTGAAAAGTTTTATAGCCAATGTCCCTTTACAGGGGCGGGCCACTGATTGAGCAGAGCCCTATCTTATGAAAACCCAAATCTCACATTTTAGAAGCTAAAATCACATTTCATCCCATCACGAATAATGTCATATTCAAACATTTAAATTGAACAACAATTCCATGTGAATCCGATAACTCTGATGTGTAGACTTTCCACTGTAGAGTTTGTCATCTTATCATTGATGAGAATGTCTCAGATGACAACCGAACTGACATCATATTCATTAAGTACCACCGCATATGTTCAGTTGGTCGGATTACGAGAATATAGTTAATTTCCCCCCCCACCTTCTGATGTTCCAAGAATCTCTATGTTAACCAAGGGTTTTGCAAATGTAACATCAGTAGGGTAGAGAGAGGAAAAAGGGGGGACGAGGTATTTAGCACTGTCATAAACCTACCACCAGGCCAAAGTCATGAAACTAAATCAAAATCAAATCAAATTTATTTATATAGCCCTTCGTACATCAGCTGATATCTCAAAGTGCTGTACAGAAACCCAGCCTAAAACCCCAAACAGCAAGCAATGCAGGTGTAGAAGCACGGTGGCTAGGAAAAACTCCCTAGAAAGGCCAATACCTAGGAAGAAACCTAGAGAGGAACCAGGCTATGTGGGGTGGCCAGTCCTCTTCTGGCTGTGCCGGGTGGAGATTATAACAGAACATGGCCAAGATGTTCAAATGTTCATAAATGACCAGCATGGTCGAATAATAATAAGGCAGAACAGTTGAAACTGGAGCAGCAGCACAAACTACTAAACTAAATACTAAACTAAATAGGCCTCCTGTCTCCACCATATTGTATTTCACCTATTTGCTCCAGGGTTGACCCTGGCCGTGACCCCACTCTCCGAGGGTGTCTCCACCATATTGTATCTCACCTAGGTTACTAAACTAGATAGGCCTCCTGTCTCCACCATATTGTATTTCACCTATTTGCTCCAGGGTTGACCCTGGCCGTGACCCCACTCTCCGAGGGTGTCTCCAAGGGGGTTGGGATATGCAAAAAATACTTTCCCCATGTGAAATAGGACAAATATAAGCACCCACCAAATGATTACTACTGTTGCTTTCACCCATCACGTTCTCTAAGATCAGTGCCTATGAAGGAGGAGGAGGATATTTAGCACTCTTGAGGAGGCAGCAGCAGAAGGTACACCACAATCACCCCCACACCTTGTCAACACCCATCAACACTCTGGGAGGCCCTCTCTGTTGCTAGGTAACCGCAGAGGAGAGTTTCCTGCCTCACCCCCAGTTGGGAATCTGATTGGACTGTCATTAGTGTTCCACTGTGGTACACCGATAGGAAGCTATTTTGGTTGAAGACACTTTTCCACCATGGTCCATTCATGCTATCCGGAATCCTTGGGACGTCCCAATGTTACCCCATTTAATATGAAATGTAAAATAATTAAGGGTTAGGTTAGGGGAGGGTTATGGTTAAGGTAAGGGTAGGAGTTACAGTTAGGGTTAGGGTTTAGGGTAGGGTTGTCCCAAGGATCCCAGATAGCACTAACCTTTCTACCATCAAAGATAATTCATATTCATTATCGCAAGTTCAATTGAAAGAAAAAGGGGGAGATATTTCAAGAGAAAGAGCTGACTGCCATTACTTAGCAGTGCTACTGAGACAAAGGAGCATCTTTATGAAGGACTTTCGTAGCTGGCCTCAATCTATGCCTCTAAAAACTCAAAATAGTTTTGCTTTTAAAGACCTTTTCAAAAATAAAATATTGGCTGTTGCCTATTTCTTTCATAGTGAAATTTATGAAAACTTTATTGACAGCACTGTTCCAACTTGTGATATTTTAGATTCCATTTATAAATGTGAAATAGAAGGTTTCTGACTTTAGAGGCCAAGGACCCCCTAATGAACATGACAGTGACACCATCCCTTCGAGTCCTGTTGGTTCAGATGAGAGGGATGAGAAAGAAAAAAGACAAGAAAAAGAGAGTGATGGGGCGATTCATCTTTAAGAAGGTCACGAACGGCGTGATAGGCTACACTGTGCGAGATACTGGTGGATGTTAAGGATGTGGCAGAGAGATACTCGCCTGCTGGGTTAACAGCAGATCTGTGGAAAGGTTCAGGATAGATAGGAAAGATTGACACGTTTTAAAATCTTTGAAACTTTAAGCTTGAAGCTTTTTTGCTTGAAACCTGTTTTTCCCCTTTCAAGTCATATTCAATCAACCGAACTGCTAACAACTTTTCTTTGTGTAGACGTCTGTCTTTCTCCATCGTTGGGAAGAGGATGCTATCTGAGGGATAAGAGATTTGAGGTCTGCTTTGAAGCCTTTTGAGGAGCTTGGGGTGAGATGACATTTCAGATTGCAGGTCGATGGGTGTGTTACATGGGTTCTTGAGATACATTACTTGAACTGCATCCAAAACGGCACCCTATTCCCTATATAGGACACTATGGCACTCTATTCCCTATATAGGACACTATGGCACCCTATTCCCTATATAGGACACTATGGCACTCTATTCCCTATATAGGACACTATGGCACCCTATTCCCTATATAGGACACTATGGCACTCTATTCCCTATATAGGACACTATGGCACTCTATTCCCTATATAGGACACTATGGCACTCTATTCCCTATATAGGACACTATGGCACTCTATTCCCTATATAGGACACTATGGCACTCTATTCCCTATATAGGACACTATGGCACTCTATTCCCTATATAGGACACTATGGCACTCTATTCCCTATATAGGACACTATGGCACCCTATTCCCTATATAGGACACTATGGCACTCTATTCCCTATATAGGACACTATGGCACCCTATTCCCTATATAGGACACTATGGCACTCTATTCCCTATATATGACACTATGGCACTCTATTCCCTATATAGGACACTATGGCACTCTATTCCCTATATAGGACACTATGGCACCCTATTCCCTATATAGGACACTATGGCACTCTATTCCCTATATAGGACACTGTGTGTGTGAGAGAGTGTGAGTGTGTGTGTGTGTGCCTGAGATGGTATGTTAATTCATGGCTATCCCCCCAACCCAGAGGAGGAGCAGGGATTAGGTAGGCCTATCTCCCAAGGACACCCTTTCAGGTGTGTGCGCGTGTGTGTGACTCTCTATATTCCCCTTTGCATTCTTTAATCCTGTGAGGAGCGAGTCTCATCACGCCGAAACCTCCTCAAAACACACAATACAGTTTCTCCTTTGTACAACCCTTTGAATTTACCATCAGATGCCCTTCATTTCCCCCAGCCCTGAGTTGTGTCAGCTACCTTAAAGCGTCCTGCTGTTTGAAGACTCTGTTCTCTGTCTGTGGGTGAGGATCTGCTGCAGGATGGATCTACTGTGATATTATACAATTACCAAAGAGACAATATATACAGTACATTGAGTACACCAAACATTAGGAACACCTTCCGGTTATTGAGTTGCATCCCCTTTTGCCCTCAGAAAAGCCTCAATTTCATTCGGGGAATGGACTCTACAAGGTGTTGAAAGCGTTCCACAGGGATGCTGGGCCATGTTGACTGCAATGCTTCCTACAGTTGTGTCAAGTTGGCTGGATGTCCTTTGGGTGTTGGACCATTCTTGATACACACAGGAAACTGTTGAGCATGAAAAGCCCAGCAGCATTGCAGTTCTTGACACAAACCGGTGCGCCTGGCACCTACTAACATACTCTCGTAGCCATTATTTTGGCTACCATGGCCATGCCTCATAGGATGACATTGTTCCCATCCATAGAGCACAAGTGGTCACTGAATGGTTTGATGAGCATGAGAACGTGTAAACTATATTCCATGGCCGTCTCAGTCTACAGCTCTCAACCCAATTGAACACTTATTGGAGATTCTGGAGCGGTGCCTGAGACAGTGTTTTCCACCGCGGTAAAAAAACACAAAATTATGGAAATACTTGTGGAAGAATGGTGTTGCATCCCTCTAATTGAGATCCAGGTATTTATAGAATCTTTTTTTAAAGCTGTTTTGGCTTATGGTGGCCCAACAGGTAGATGTATTTTGGTAGTTTTATTGTCACATTCACCAGATAGGTGCAGTGAAATGTGTTGCTTAACAGGGTCAGCCATATTAGTACGGCACCCCTGGAACAAATTAGGATAAGTGTCTTGCTCAAAGGCTCATCAAAAGATTTTTCACCATCTCGGAGAGGGTATTCGAACCAGTGACCTTTCAGTTACTGGCCAGATGCTCTAACTGATATAATGTAATAAGTATCACAGAGACAAAAGAAGAAGAAGGGTTGGTCTGTTAAATGCCACAGAAGCTGGACACTAAGAGGTGATTTCGCCAACACATATTATGCCTAATCCTAGACTAAATTGCACATTTAAATTGGACTAGCTGAAACTGAAATGGTTGAAAATAGTCTCCGATTTGCCCTAGTCTAGATTGAAAAAGTTTGATTTCCAGAAGGACGATTAGAATTAATCTAGATCTAAGTGAAGGCTTAAAAGGAAACCTAGCCATCTGTTTGGGCGGTATGCGAATTGGAGTGGGTCTAGGGTGTCCGGGAGGACGCTGTTGATGTGAGCCATGACCAGCCTTCAAAGCACTAAAGGTTACCTTAACTTCCTTGGGCACAGGGACTATGGTGGTCTGCTTGAAACATATAGGTATTACAGACTTGGTCAGGGAGAGGTGGAAAATGTCAGTGAAGACACTTGACGGTTGGTCCGCACATGCTTTGAGTACATGTCCTGGTAATCCATCTGGCTCCGCGGCTTTGTGAATGTTGACCTGTTTAAAGGTTTTGTTCACATTGGCTATGGAGAGCGTTATCACACAGTCATCCAGAACAGCTGGTGCTCTCATGCATGCTTCAGTATTGCTTGCCTCGAAGCGAGCATAAAAGGCATTTAGCTCATCTGATAGGCTCAGTGTAACTGGGCAGCTCATGTCTGGGTTTCCCTTTGTAGTCCATAATAGTTTTTAAGCCCTGCCACATCCGACGAGCGTCAATCTTGATCCTGTATTGATGCTTTTCTTGTGTGATGGTTCGTCTGAGGACATGGCAGAATTTCTTATAAGCGTCCGGATTGGTCTCCTGCTCCTTGAAAGCAGAAGCTCTAGCCTTTAGCTCGATGCGGATGTTGCCTGTAATCCATGGCTTCTGGTTGTGATATGTACGTACAGTCACTGTGGGGACGACATCATCGATGTGCTTATTTATGAAGCAGATGACTGAGGTGGTATACTCCTCAATGCCATTGGATGAATCCCGGAACATATTCCAGTCTGTGTTAGCAAAACAGTCCTGTAGTGTAGGAGCCGCGTCATCTGACCACTTCCATATTGAGCGAGTCACTGGTACTTCCTGCTTTAGTTTTTGCTTGTAAGCAGGAATCACGAGGATAGAATTATGGTCAGATTTGCCAAATGGAGGGCGGGGAGAGCTTTGTATGCATCTCTGTGTGTGGAGTAAAGGTGGTGTAGGAGTTTTTTCCCTGATTGCACATGTGACATGCTGGTAAAAATGTGGTAAAACTGATTTAAGTTTGCCTGCATTAAAGTCCCCAGGCCACTAGGAGCGCCACTTCTGGGTGAGCATTTTCTTCTTTGCTTATGGCCTTATGGAGTTGGTTGAGAGCGGTCTTAGAGCCAGCTTCGTTTTGTGGTCTTAAATAGACGGTTAAAAATAATACAGATGAGAACTCGCTTGGTAGATAGAGTACCTTATAATAAGATGTAGACACACTACCTCAGGCGAGAAATACCTCAAGACTTCTTTAATATTAGACATTTCTCACCAGCTGTTAGCAAACAAAGACACAAACACCCACCCCTCGTCTTACCAGAGGTAGCGTCTCTGTTCTGCCGGTGCATGGAAAATCCGGCTAGCTCTATGTTGTCCGTGTCTTCGTTCAGCCACATCTCGTTTAAGCCACATCTTAAACATAAGATGTTACAGTTTTTAATGTCCCGTTGGTAGGATAATCTTAATTCGTAGATCATCCATTTTATTGTCCAATGGCACGTTAGCGAGAAGAATGGAAGCAGTGGGAGTTCACTCGCTCGCCTCCGGATTTTCAGAAGGATGTCTGAACTTCGGCCCCTTTTCCGGAGTCTTTTCTTCACATGAAAGGCGTGGATCTGGGCCTGTTCCAGTGAAAGCAGGATATCCTTCTTGTCGGACTAGCAGGACTCATTAAAGGAAAAAGTTTCTTCCAGTCCGCAGTGAGTAATTTTTTGATGTCCATAAGTTATTTTCAGTCATAAGAGACATAAGCAAGCAACATTATGTACACAATATAACAAAATAGCACAATTGGTTGGGAGAATGTAAAACATCAGCCATGTTCTTCGGTGCCATCTTCATATACGTTAAACCTTTGAACAGGTCAACATTCACAAGGCCGTAAGGCCAGACGGATTACCAGGATGTGTAGTCCGAGCATGCGCTGACCAACTGGCAAGTGTCTTCACTGACATTTTCAACCTCTCCCTGTCTGAGTCTGTAATACCAACATGTTTTAAGCAGACCACCATAGTCCCTGTGCCCATGAACACTAAGGCAACTTGCTTAAATGATTACCAACCCATAGCACTCACGTCTGTAGCCATGAAATGCTTTGAAAGGCAGGTCATGGTTCACATCAACACCATTATCCCAGAAAGCCCCAACAGATCCACAGATGATACAATCTCTATTGCACTCCACACTGCCCTTTCACACCTGGACAAAAGAAACACCTATGTGAGAATGCTATTCATTGACTACAGCTCAGCGTTCAACACCATAGCTCCTCACCAAGCTAAGGACACTGGGACTTAACCCCTCCATCTGCAACTGGATCCTGGACTTCCTGATGGGCTGCCCCCAGGTGGTAAGGGTAGGTAACAACAAATCCGCCACACTGATCCTCAATATGTGCGTGCTCATTCCCCTCTTGAATTCCCTGTTCACTCTTTGTTTAAATACTGTGTCTCATGGTGAGGTGGGTGTGGATGTGGGTGTGTGTGTGTCTGTTTGTGTGTGTGTGTGTTTCGATAAAGAAATAACACAGCATTGTACCACACACGCGTCGCTTCCAGCTCTGACATGTATTATGAGGAAGGCTGCTGAAACATTACATCTCTCTCTATTCAATACATTCACACCAAACAGCAGTAGGTACTGTAGACTGCCTCACCATTGCTCCAGGGTCAGATGTTTAATCATCATCCTAATGGTTAAGGTTAGATGTAGGTGAGAAAATCCGACCCTAGATCTGTGGTTAAGGCCAATGTCGATCACAAGCCACAGATAATGATGGTACTGAGGACAGGCGTGGTGTTCATTTACAGCCAAAAGAAAATTACAAAAGAAAGATCACACATTCACACTTCTGAACAATCAATGGTTATGCTGGTTTGTATTTGTAGTTTTTGCTGGCAGGTAAAATTGCTCTCAGCTCCTGGTTGTATACGTATGATTAGAACGGCTTCTTTCCTACCTGCTTTATCCTTAGATCTGACATGATCAGAGAATGCCTTAGAACTGCAATGATCAGAGAATGCCTTAGAACTGCAATGATCAGAGAATGCCTTAGAACTGCAATGATCAGAGAATGCCTTAGAACTGCAATGATCAGAGAATGCCTTAGAACTGCAATGATCAGAGAATGCCTTAGAACTGCAATGATCAGAGAATGCCTTAGAACTGCAATGATCAGAGAATGCCTTAGAACTGCAATGATCAGAGAATGCCTTAGAACTGCAATGATCAGAGAATGCCTTAGAACTGCAATGATCAGATAATGCCTTAGAACTGCAATGATCAGAGAATGCCTTAGAACTGCAATGATCAGAGAATGCCTTAGAACTGCAATGATCAGAGAATTGCTTAGTTGAGAGGGAATGTTAAAAGAAGAAAATATTCCACAGCCACGTTGCACAATAGAATAGAATCATACTCAAAAGTCTGAACAAGCAGCACAGCTCCAGTAATGGCAGTAGCAGTCTCACAGTAGGGGCTCCATTCCACCTTTGCTAAACGGCTCTCCACCTCATTCTAGAATGTTGTGTTTAGGGGCTGGCTGTCTCCTGATAAAGTATCAAAGCACTGCCGTGAAACAAATCACAAAACAAGACATGTCTATCAACACCAGACTTTCACAATGGGTCATTTCCTGTCCAGAGAGGAAGTGGAATGCAGACATCCACTAGTGCAGTGGTCGTTAGACTGAAATGGATACAGAGTCTCCTTCCTCTGGAGTCTGGACAGACTCTGTGGTGATGTAAAGGAGTAGGATAAAGTTGACCCTTGACAGACAGATCAAAGCTCCTCTCTCCTTACCTCTC
This sequence comes from Oncorhynchus kisutch, assembly GCF_002021735.2. Taxonomy (NCBI): domain Eukaryota; kingdom Metazoa; phylum Chordata; class Actinopteri; order Salmoniformes; family Salmonidae; genus Oncorhynchus; species Oncorhynchus kisutch. Next base: position 17,567,305 of record NC_034179.2, on the reverse strand, counting down.
TGACCAGCTGTTTCTGTAGCAGGAAGGAGACGCATCACCATGAGAGACAGGATGGGAAGTGACTGATGGGTGTGACGGCAGACACAGGATTTGAACCAATTTAATGAGATGAGTTAGTGCTGGATCAGAAATGTGTGCACCCTCAGGATCCCCCAGGAATAGATGGAGAAACAGTAGATTAATTGCCAGTACTGAGAGGTGATATTACCTCAGCTATAGTTGCCAGTACTGAGAGGTGATATTCCCTCAGCTATAGTTGCCAGTACTGAGAGGTGATATTACCTCAGCTATAGTTGCCAGTACTGAGAGGTGATATTCCCTCAGCTATAGTTGCCAGTACTGAGAGGTGATATTACCTCAGCTATAGTTGCCAGTACTGAGAGATGAAATTACCTAAGCTATATTACCTCAGCTATAGTTGCCAGTACTGAGGTGATACTACCTCAGCTATAGTTGCCAGTACTGAGGTGATATTACCTCAGCTATAGTTTCCAGTAGTGAGAGGTGATATTACCTCAGCTATAGTTGCCAGTTCTGAGGTGATATTACCTCAGCTATAGTTGCCAGTACTGAGAGGTGATATTACCTCAGCTATAGTTGCCAGTACTGAGATGTGATATTACCTCAGCTATAGTTGCCAGTTCTGAGGTGATATTACCTCAGCTATAGTTGCCAGTACTGAGAGGTGATATTACCTCAGCTATAGTTGCCAGTACTGAGATGTGATATTACCTCAGCTATAGTTGCCAGTACTGAGAGGTAATATTACCTCAGCTATAGTTGCCAGTGCTGAGAGGTGATATTACCTCAGCTATAGTTGCCAGTACTGAGAGGTGATATTACCTCAGCTATAGTTGCCAGTACTGAGAGGTGATATTACCTCAGCTATAGTTGCCAGTACTGAGAGGTGATATTACCTCAGCTATAGTTGCCAGTATTGAGAGGTGATATTACCTCAGCTATAGTTGCCAGTACTGAGAGGTGATATTACCTCAGCTATAGTTGCCAGTACTGAGAGGTGATATTACCTCAGCTATAGTTGCCAGTACTGAGGTGATATTACCTCAGCTATAGTTGCCAGTACTGAGAAGTGATATTACCTCAGCTATAGTTGCCAGTACTGAGGTGATATTACCTCAGTTATAGTTGCCAGTACTGAGAGGTGATATTACCTCAGCTATAGTTGCCAGTACTGAGGGGATATTACCTCAGCTATAGTTGCCAGTACTGAGAGGTGATATTACCTCAGCTATAGTTTCCCGTACTGAGAGGTGAAATTACCTCAGCTATAGTTGTAAGTACTGAGGTGGTATTACCTCAGCTATAAACACAAACTTCTGTCTGGTCAAGGCTGTAACAGTTTGTTCTTCCAGAGGTAATGAGATAACAGAAATCTGGAGAGAGAGAAAGACAGATGCAGAGAAAGAACATTGCTGTCCCAGATGGACTGGGAACCATGTGGCATTCCCGGGAATGAGAACAGGAATGGGGTCATGGTCTGGTTCAGCCAGGATGTGTGTGTCCCAGCTGATCTCTGGTGCCAGATATGGGGTTACAGAAACTCCCCACTGCCTGGCTATTTATACAGGAGATACACTCACTGACATGGATACTGTAAATAAAATAAAATGTACTTAAAAGCCCTTTTTACATCAGCATGTCACACAGTGCTTATCCATAAACCCAGCCTAAAACCACAAACAATGAAGATGTAGAGGTACATCTATACGATTCAAAGTGTGTGTGTGTGTAACGCTCATTTATCATGAAACCCCCCAGTCTCAGTTTCTCTAACACCTTCTGAGAGGGGGGGGGGGGGACTACAAACTCAAATAGACAGGGAACACTACATCTTGGAGTAAATCTATTTAAAAGTGCATGTTAGAGTCCTGACAGGGGACAGTGCCGTCCTGACTCTGGTCCTGACTAGTCAGGTGCAGACCTTTCCCTTTCAGGGACAAGAGGTCAGTCTTATCTTGCTCTCCCAAATACATAGGAAGGCGGAGATATGTAGGCCTAATCTCAACCCCAACCCTTTTAACTGGTTCCTGTTTAGTTGAGCTCATTGTTAGCTTGGGGATTTACTGTGGTCAGTACTGATATATACAAAACACTTCACAGGTAATAAATCCAGACAGTGGTGATTGATTTGAATGGAACGACTACTGGGGCGAGGGGGTCAAAACATTGTCAACAATAAGACAAGCCATAAGACTGCTGAACAATTAATCAAATGGCCACCGGACTATTTACATTGACCCCCCCTCCTTTTGTTTTTTACACTGCTGCTACTCGCTATTTATTATCTATGCATAGTCACTTCACGTCATCTAACCAAGTAAACTAAAGCCTCCAGCCTGTATCACAGAAAAAGATCTAGGGGAAATACTACTTTTGAATTCCACAGAATCACCTGGAGTGGAATGTTTACATCTCTCTATTAGAAACATCATGGATTATCAGGAGTGATAAAGAACACAACACTTGGAATACTCCCCAAATACAGCAAACACTAACACTGTTGAGGAAACAAATGAGCAGGGAAAAACCTTGACATCCTTTCTACTACTACTCTCAGTGGAGTCATCATTTCCCAGGAGAGGTCCAGCGTTTCACTCACTTACATTCTGGGATAAAAGAAAGGAAAACAGTGTTTCTCCTTTTTCCACTGATGACGCTGTGTGTAAAATAGCACAACTAGGAACCTTCAAAAAATAACTGCAAATAAACACTACACAAGATCTCCTCTCAAAAAACGAATTTTAATTCAAACAAAAAAGTTCAATCATTAACAAGTTTAAAAAACAGTGATTTAGTTACATAAATAAATTGATATTGGTGTATCAAATCTGAATTTTAACACATGAGCAATGTTGACACGGTTGAAGAAGTACAATCGTTTACCTATCATAATAAATAAAATGGAACATGAATGATATTTGTCTTTGGACAAAGGACCTATGGACAAACCTCTAGGGGAGGAGGGGACAAGAGACACTAGACAATGTTTCTGATCCCAAAAACAAACAGAGAAGGGCTTTTTAAAGCACAGAACACAGAACCATTCAGCTAAAAATGAAAGACACTAAAAGTTGTAACCAAAGTTGGTTGGCTTTTTCATTTCAATGAACAAAGTTTGGTAGTCAGAACTCCCGTTTGGTTGTTTTAAAGCGTTAAGACAAGGCAAGAAAGAAGGCTGTTCTCATTGAATAATTCTAGAGAGATAACTAAAAAGTAAAAAAAGGAGAAACATATAAAAAGCGTAACAAAACAAAATTGAACAGTCAAGACCAACATAGCAACTTTCTGTCCTGCACAAAGTCAAGGAGTCGACAGAAGAGGCGTGTTGTGGGTTCGTTGTAGAGGCAAGTACATGTTTTAATTGGTTGTTCTGCATATAATGTAGATTATTTTTTGTGACTTGAACACTGTGGAAGGAGACATGATGCGTGAACAAACCAAATTTCACCACAGCGTATTACTATGCTAATTATTAGTAAAGAGTCAGGGATTTTTTCACGGCTTCGTAGGCACTGGGCCGGAGTTCTCCATTTGTAATGCTAAGGCATTACTGATCAGGCTCCTGGGCAGTTTCTCTCTCTTTCTCTCCTCTTATACCACGGTGCCCAATACAACTGTGTTCAACTGGAGGATTAATATATTTTGCTGGTCCATACTAAATACAACATCCATGTCCTTTTTGCAAACAGCCGGTTCCTGTCAAGCAGTCCAGTGGATGTCAGTCTGTCTCTCTGGGGTCGCCCAGCTAACAGTCCTACTGAGATGACCCCTAACCTTTGACCTTTGTCCTGGCCCCTGATGACGCAACGCGACACGTTTTAAAAGTCCTTCTGATATGTTTTGGTTATAAAAACCATGGTACTGCAGCTTCAAGTATTTTGCATTACATAGAATATGATTTAATAAATTAGTTAACGTATACATTTGTTTTCAATATTCAGACATATACTATTATATATACAGTACAATAAAATGCTCTCATTCTCTCTTTTTTATTTTCCTTTGCTTTTTTTGTTGAGAAATCCCTGAGAATGTATGTTGACAGTTGCTAAGTTTCCACAAGCGCAAGCACTATGACAGTATAATTGTGTTTTTCTGCAAGTGTGTGTTTACAGGTTGTTCCTGCAACCGCATGAGTTTCTGAGTGTGTCCGTTACTATGTGTTTCTATGCGCGTGTGTGTGTGTTTCTGCACGTGTCTAAAGCATCAGGGTAAACAACACTGCAAAGCCACAGCAGACAGTCATCCTGGAGTTGGTGATCCCTGTTACTAAAGCCACAGCAGACAGTCATCCTGGAGTTGGTGATCCCTGTTACTAAAGCCACAGCAGACAGTCATCCTGGAGTTGATGATCCCTGTTACTAAAGCCACAGCAGACAGTCAGCCTGGAGTTGATGATCCCTGTTACTAAAGCCACAGCAGACAGTCAGCCTGGAGTAGATGATCCCTGTTACTAAAGCCACAGCAGACAGTCAGCCTGGAGTTGATGATCCCTGTTACTAAAGCCACAGCCAGCCTGGAGTTGGTGATCCCTGTTACTAAAGCCACAGCAGACAGTCAGCCTGGAGTTGATGATCCCTGTTACTAAAGCCACAGCAGACAGTCAGCCTGGAGTTGATGATCCCTGTTACTAAAGCCACAGCAGACAGTCAGCCTGGAGTTGGTGATCCCTGTTACTAAAGCCACAGCAGACAGTCAGCCTGGAGTTGTTGATCCCTGTTACTAAAGCCACAGCAGACAGTCAGCCTGGAGTTGATGATCCCTGTTACTAAAGCCACAGCAGACAGTCAGCCTGGAGTTGATGACCCCTGTTACTAAAGCCACAGCCAGCCTGGAGTTGATAATCCCTGTTACTAAAGCCACAGCAGACAGTCAGCCTGGAGTTGATGATCCCTGTTACTAAAGCCACAGCAGACAGTCAGCCTGGAGTTGATGATCCCTGTTACTAAAGCCACAGCAGACAGTCAGCCTGGAGTTAGTTATCTCTCTCAGCCTGGAGTTGGTGATCCCTGTTACTAAAGCCACAGCAGACAGTCAGCCTGGAGTTGATGATCCCTGTTACTAAAGCCACAGAAAGCCTGGAGTTGATGATCCCTGTTACCAAAGCCACAGCAGACAGTCAGCCTGGAGTTGGTGATCTCTTTTACTAAAGCCACAGCAGACAGTCAGCCTGGAGTTGGTGATCCCTGTTACTAAAGCCACAGCAGACAGTCAGCCTGGAGTTGGTGATCCCTGTTACTAAAGCCACAGCAGACAGTCAGCCTGGAGTTGATGATCCCTGTTACTAAAGCCACAGCCAGCCTGGAGTTGGTGATCCCTGTTACTAAAGCCACAGCAGACAGTCAGCCTGGAGTTGGTGATCCCTGTTACTAAAGCCACAGCAGACAGTCAGCCTGGAGTTGGTGATCCCTGTTACTAAAGCCACAGCCAGCCTGGAGTTGGTGATCCCTGTTACTAAAGCCACAGCCAGCCTGATGTTGGTGATCTCTCTTACTAAAGAGAAATAAAACAAGGAATAGTGGACTGAACTGGATAGTGAACTGTTTGTGTTGTTATTTAACTGTTAAAACACACTGACTACACTGAGTGGGGGAAGGAGGGGTGAGGAAGGGCTAAGGATAAGGGGGGAATAAAGCTGGGTCCGTACGAGGTACTGGTCACGTCTGATGGAGTTGCTCTGTTTGGTTTTAAGCCTTGTCTGTCTCATTGTCTCTGAGCTGTGAGCATTTAACAGAGGGGGACAGGAGTGCTATGTGGACCTCGCCACTGGACAACATATACTCAGTGTAAAAAGATTAAATTTTTCTCTTTAGTTCTCTCTCTTACACTTTCACACTGTCTTTATACATAAAGGGACACACACACACACACACACTTCCACAACATGATCATTTTCTTTTTTGTTTGCTTGTGAACTAAATAGGGTCTATACACATTAATACCGATGTGGCCTTTTGTTGTTTTCAGGTTTTTCTTTCACTTTTTCCGTCACTTTTTAAGTTAAAAGGGAAACAAACGCAGAATCAAGTAAAAGGGGGCGTGATCGCTCTCAATCTCCATACATCCATCGACCAATCACAATAGTTTTTAAGTTTAGTCTTCGTCAACCGAACCTCTCCCGTACGAGCATCATGAGTTTCTTCTTGCCCTTGTAGATCTGTTTAAGGTTGTCTATGAACTGGGTAAACTGGATGTGTCCGTCCTGGGCCATGAGGAACGTCTCTCTGGCCTTACTGAGGAACTCTATAAACTCGCTGTAGTGGCGCGGGCTGATGTGCGTGAGGCGAGAGTGCGTGGTGTTGATGTAGGCTCCGATGGTGGCGTCCAGCAGTTGCCTGAGTGGAGCCTTGTCCAGCGACATCAGCTTCCCAGAGTTCCTGCGGCTGTGCAGCGCCACCATGCCCGGCGTGGTCAATGTGCACCGTCTCAAAATGTCTGACAGCACAGTGGCGCACTTCACACTTTTCACCACCAGGGGAATGACGGCAGACAGCTCATTCTTCCCCAGAGAGTGACTCAGAGCACAGGCCCACAGCACGTCATTGATAGCCGGGTGGGTGTCCTGGTTGTAGCTGAGGTTAAGGTGGGCCATGGCTAGCGTGGCCAGCTTGTAAGCCCTCATGGGATATCCTCTGTGCTCCATGTACCTGGCTATTGTAAAGAGCTGTGTGTAGCTCATCCCCGTGACGGCTGCGTCCAGAACGATCTGGTAGGCCGTCTCGAAGGCGATGTGGTCCTTCTCACAGAGGGTGAGGGCGGAGAGGGAACAATTCTGGGGGTCCTTCATGGCACACTGCAGGGCCAGTGTTCGGGCGGAGGAGGCCAGGTTCTCCTGCTGGTGACAGTCCAGGTGCAGCCGGACGATGGTGGTGTTGGACATGACGGTGGTGGCCACGATGCTGGTGGCCTCGGTCGGGGTGAACAGGGTGAACCAACTCTGCATGATGCTGTCCAACGCATACACACCTACAGCAGTGGAGAGCAGAGGAGAAGCTGGTTAGGTCATGGAAATATGTTCTACACACACCACAGCTTTTCATTTTTTTAATACCTTTATTTCAACAAGGAACACAGACTGAGACCAAGGTTTCTTTTACAGTTGGGCCCTGCGTATACATGTTTACACATACAGTTTAGGTACAATGATTAAGAAACTACACAAGACAAACAAAACCATCACAGATAACACACAAATACAGCAGCAGATTACATTCCCCCAACAGGTTATTCCCCCAACAGGTTATTCCCCCAACAGGTTATTCCCCCAACAGGTTATTCCCCCAACAGGTTATTCCCCCAACAGGTTATTCCCCCAACAGGTTATTCCCCCAACAGGTTATTCCCCCAACAGGTTATTCCCCCAACAGGTTATTCCCCCAACAGGTTATTCCCCTAACAGCACAAGACCTTGCATTACCCAAACAGTAACAAGCAATACACAAATAAAAATCCTACAATAAATATATAAAATGGGCGACAGGGGGACAAGAGTCTCAAGTTAAAGTTTAGTCTGCAGGCTATTCCATAGGCAAGGAGCGTAACAGGAAAAGGCAGCCATACCCAACTCTGAACATATTAAAAATCATAAAATGTTTGTTTTTTTGCAGTTAATACAAGTTTCAGCTGTATAAAAGACCCTTGTAATATCTTAAAATCTGTCTCCAATAATGACAACGCTTGGTCAGCCGTTGAAGCGATAGAGAACATGCAGTGTCATCAGCATATAAATTAATTTGACACTTTCTTATCTCATCACCAATACTGTTTATGTAGAGAGTGAAGAGTAATGGACCAAGTATAGAACCTTGTAGGACCCCTTTAACCAACTCCAATGGCTCCGACTGAATGCCGTCGACTCTAACAGCATGACTTCTATCCTTTAGATAGTCATGAAACCAACAACAGGCATCCAATCCCAGTCCTATTGACGACAGCTTACCCAAAAGTATCGCATGGTCTACAGTGTCAAAAGCTTTAGATAAATGAACAAGGAGGCACAGTACTTTCTATTATCTAGGGCATTAGTAATATCATTTACAACACGTACAGTGGCCGTAATAGTACTGTGTTTAGGTCTGAAGCCATATTGATTACTAGAAAGAGTATTGTTAACAGTTAAAAAGATTGTAGTTGCCTTTTCACTAATGACTCTAGAATTTTTGTCAAACAGGAGAGCTTAGAGATGGGCCGATAATTATCCAATTCACTACCATCGCCTCCCTTGAGGGTGGTAAAACAAAAGCTGATTTCCAAGATTTAGGAATCTTTCCTATGACAAATGTTTGATTAAAGATATGCGTCACTACACCAGCAATAATAGGTGCCGCACAGTTGAGTAAATATGGATCCAGATTGTCAGCGCCTAATGATTTCATAGAATCTATAGCAGATAGTTCAGATAAGTCCCTCGGCCTTCAGCTGATGTGGAAAACAGTAAGCCGGTTTTTAATTTTCAAAAAGTCACAGATGAGGTCTTATCTGCACTATCTGCTATAGACCGGTCAGGATCATGTTGGCCATGTTTTCTTTCAAAAAGAAAAGCCGCGAAAATAAAATGCTTATTAAAAACAGCACAAATTTCAGTTCGGTCACTGATGATCCCAGATTCCGATGTAATTTGCTTCAGCAGGGAAGTCAAGGTGTTTCCTGGTTTAAGTGAGTTAACAGTTTTCCAGAATTTAGCGGGATCACCAGCAGACTCTGTTATCAAGAAAATACCTAGATTTTGCCTTCTTTATACCTCTGCTCCATTTACTTCTCAATTATCTAAAAAGCAGCCAATCAGCTGTTTCACCAGTTTTCCACAGTTGACACCACAGCTGACATTATGCACATTGGAAATGGGAACCCATTCAACAACAGGATACTTTTGTTCTGCAGCCACACACATTGGAAAACAGCATTAGAATAGTAACTCACCAACTTCTGTGGCACAGGTGACCAGCCACCGTACCATCTCTCTCCTCCTCCAGTTCAACGTGGACAGAGTCATTCTCATCACCTTCAGGGGAGAAAGGAACAGGTACAGGTTAGGGAGGTGTGTTTGTTTGCTTGCGTATATATATATATATATAACATAAACCCACCAAAAAAGTATAAATGTCCCTTTTCAGGACCCTGTCTTTCGAAGATAATTCGTAAAAATCAAAATAGGCCTGTTGTAAGGCAGGTCCTCACCAGACGTCACCAGACAACCACTTCACAAATTTCTTGTTAACAAACTATAGTTTTGGCAAGACGGATAGGAAATATACTTTGTGCATGACAAGTAATTTTTCCAACAATTGTTTACAGACAGATTATTTCACTGCATCACAATTCCAGTGGGTCAGAAGTTTACATACACTAAGTTGACTGTGCATTTAAACAGCTTGGAAAATTCCAGAAAATTATGTCATGGCTTTAGAAGCTTCTGATAAGCTAATTGACATAATTTGAGTCAATTGGAGGTGTACTGCAGAAGGGACTGGTGCACTTTATAAAATAGATGGCATCATGAGGTAGGGAAATTATGTGGTTATATTAAGCAACATCTCAAGACATCAGCTTGGTCGCAAATGGGTCTTCGAAATGGACAATGACTCCAAGCGTACTTCCAAAGTTGTGGCAAAATGGCTTAAGGACAACAAAGTCAAGGTATTGGAGTGGCCATCACAAAGCCCTGACCTGAATCCTATAGAAAATCTGTGGGCAAAACTGAAAAAGCAAGGTGCGAGCAAGGAGGTCTACAAACCGGACTCCGTTACACTAGCTTATTACACCAACTTATTGTGGGAAGCTTGTGGAAGGCTACCCAAAACGTTTGACCCAAGTTAAACAATTTAAAGGCAATGCTACCAAATACTAATTGAGTGTATGTAAACTTCTGACCCACTGGGAATGTGATGAAAGAAATAAAAGCTGAAATAAATCATTCTCTCTACTATTATTCTGACATTTCACATTCTTAAAATAAAGTGGTGATCCTAACTGACCTAAAACAGGGAATTTGTACTAGGATTAAATGTCAGGAATTGTGAAAAACTGAGTTTAAATGTATTTGGCTACGGTGTATGCAGACTTCGACTGACTGACCAACCGTCTGTCCGTCTGTGTACACTACCGGTCAAAAGTTTTAGAACACCTACATTTGTTAATGAAAATTGACACAGTGTAATGTCTTAACGTACTCAAATTAAAGCATAGAACAAGTAAACAAAAATATTATGTAATCGTTTTGTTTAACAGAATGCAATCTACACTTTTGACTCAAAGTAGCCACCTTTTGCAGACATACAGCCGAACACATTCTTTCTACGGAAATTCCTTCCCAACACTGTTTCTGAAGTTCCCACAAATGTGTTGCACTTGTAGGTTGCTTTACTGTCGATCCTTCTGCACAGTTCATACCAAACCAGCTGGATGGGGTCTAAGTCTGGAGACTGTGCTGGCCATTCCATGATTTGAAGACTACAGTCTTGTTCTTTTCTTCTAAGGTAGTTGTGACATAGCCTGGAGGTATGTTCTGGGTCATTATCTTGCTGTGGGATGAATCCCTGACCAACTAGACGTACACCAGAGGGTATTGCATGGCACTGCAAAATGCTGTGGTAGCCGTATTGGTTCAGGGTGCCACTCACTCTGTGCAAGTCGCCGACTCTGGATCCAGCAAAAGAGCCCCAAGACCATCACGCTTCCTCCTCCATGTTTGACAGTTGGTGTCACACACTGAGGAACCATCCTTTTGCCTACTCAATGGCATACAAAAACCCTGCGTGATGAACCGAAGATTTCACATTTTGATTCATCAGTCCATAAGACCTTCTTCCAGTCTTCAGTAGTCCACTGGCAGTACTTCATGGCCCAGTCAAGACTCTTTCATATTTAGCAATGGCTTTCTTACTGCCACTCGACCTGTCAAACATTCAGCTCGAAGTCCTCTCTTCACACTTGAAACTGAGACTTGATTACCTCGACCAGTGTTAAGCTGTGCTTGAAGATGTTGTCCTGCGAATCGCCTATCACCCAAGCTGTTGACTCTAAGAAACGTGTCTTCTGATTCTGTTGTGGCTTTGGATCTGCCAGACCTCTTCTTGTCAGAGTTTCAAGTGCCTTTTGATGGTGTAGTAAACTGTACTCACTGACACCTTGGCTTTCTTTGCAATTTCTCGAAAGGAAAGACCTACACTTTTAAGGATTATAATGGTCTGTCAGTCTTCCTTTGTTAATTGCCTTTTTCTCTCCATTATGATGGCAATATACTACTTCCGGTAGTACAATACTTTCAAAATAATGAGGGTGTAGTAACAGTCTGTTCCAACACCGCTTTAATACAGACAGAGGGCTTGTAAGTAATCAACAAAAGTTGGGACACATGTAGGAATTGTTAGCATCAACTTTCAAGGCTTAATTTACTTCCATCGCTGCAGAACAGCTGTAAGTTGTTAACCCATTACTTGTTCCCTGAAAAAGGCCTTTTAAAATAACTGTGAAATGTACATTATCAGTTTTTGGTAACCTAAACTTTTTTTAAACCTCTGGCAGTTTACCGCTTACCTTTGTACCATTTCAGGTTATTCACTGGACTTGAACTGCTTAAATGTCTATAAAAACTGGGAAAATGGGGCTAAACTGTTTGACCGGTAGTGTATATGTTACCTGAAGGCCCAGCTCCAGTGAGACTTTAAGCAGTGTGAGGTCTGGCAGGCTGTCCATCAGAGTAGCGATCTTGAAGGCATCCTGAGCCAGTTTGAAGATGTGAGACGAGGAGTGGATGTTCTTCTGGATGGACTCTAAAACCGTTTCTAACTTACGCCCATCGCCTGAGAGACAAAAAACCAATATAAAACCACCTATTTGCAGAAAAGATAGTAAACATTATCTGAGCATGTGTGTATTTTTGTGTTTGTACAGTGTGTGTGTTTGTACATACAGTACGTTTGTTTGTGTACATACCTTTGGCTGCGGTAAGCATGGTGGAGGCCAGTTCACATTGTTGTGACTCTATGTGAGATAGAGTGAACCAGCGAGGGTAGCGGTTAGGGACCATAGATACTATATGGTGAGGTCTGGATAGATCACCTGATGGAGCCGTGGTTTCCAGGACCGGTAACCTAAAGACACACATTTAATACACTGATGTTTAATATAACTGTTTTGCCTCTAATAAGGAAACATGGGCCTTTAAGGGGTCTTCTAAGGCTTATGGGAAATCCTGGTCTCTCTGCAAGATTCAGTGCATCTGTTAAAGCAGAGGTCAGAAATAGAAAGTCTTCATACCACTTGCTATATCTGATGCTGATTCTAGACTGTATTGTTGAAAATAAAGATTTAAATATAATACAATTCAGGAGTTTAACATGGGCAACATTAAATAAAGTTGTAAATGTAGAAAGACACCCAAAGGAAACCCCACGTCATAAAATAGTGTACAAAACATTATGGACACCTGCCCTTTCCATGACAGACTGACCAGGTGAATCCAGGTGAAAGGTGGATTACTGATGCCACCTGTTAAATCCACAGTGAAGAGGCAAGGGAGGAGACAGGTTAAACAAGGATTTGTATGCTTTGAGACATGGATTGTGTATGTGCCATTCAAATGGTAAATAGGCTAGACAAAAAGATTTATGGGCTAGACAAAAAGATTTATGGGCAAGACTTAAAGATTTATGGGCAAGACAAAAAGATTTATGGGCAAGACAAAAATATTTAAGTGCCTTTGAACAAGGTATGGTAGAACGTGCCAGGCACACCAGTTTGTGTCAAGAACTGCAACGCTGCTGGGTTTTACACACTCAACAGTTTCCCATGTGCATCAAGAATGGTCCACAACCTAAAGGACAACCAGCCAGCTTGACACAACTGTAGGAAGCACTTGAGTAAACATGGGCCAGAATCCCTGTGGAACGCTTCGACACCTTGTAGAGTCCATGGGCCAAAGAATTGAGGCTGTTCTGAGGGCAAAATGAGGGGGTGCAACTCAATACTAGGAAAGTGTATTTAATGTTTTCTACACTCAGTGTATATCTCTCCATCAATATATATACACATATACACACACACACACACACACATACACTCAGCAAAAAAATAATCGTCCTCTCACTGTCAACTGCGTTTATTTTCAGCAAACTTAACGTGTGTAAATATTTGTATGAACATAAGATTCAATAACTGAGACATACACTGAACAAGTTCCACAGACATGTGACTAACAGAAATGGAATAACGTGCCACTGAACAAACAGGGGGTCTAAATCAAAAGTAACAGTCAGTATCTGGTGTGGACACCAGCTGTACTGCAGTGCATCTCTTCCTCATGGACTGCACCAGATTTGCCAGTTTTTGCTGAGAGATGCTACCCCACTCTTCCACCAAGGCACCTGCAAGTTCCCGGACATTTCTGTGGGGAATGTCCCTAGCCCTCACCCTCCGATCCAACAGGTCCCAGAAATGCTCAATGGGATTGAAATCTGGGCACTTCGCTGGCCATGGCAGAACACTGACATTCCTGTCTTGCAGGAAATCACGCACAGAATGAGCAGTATGGCAGGTGGCATTGTCAATGTGAAGGGTCATGTCAGGATGAGCCTGCAAGAAGGATAACACATGAGGTAGGAGGATGTCTTCCCTGGAACGCACAGCATTGAGATTGCTTGCAATGACAACAAGCTCAGTCCGATGATGCTGTGACAAAGCCCCAGACCAGGACGGACCCTCCACCTCCATCCACCCTGGTGATTCAAAACCGCGAGTCGTCAGTGAAGAGCACTTTTTGCCAGTCCTGTCTGGTCCAGTGACGGTGGGTTTGTGCCCATAGGCGATGTTGTTGCCGGTGATGTCTGGTGAGGACCTGCCTTACAACAGGCCTACAAGCCCTCGGTCCAGCCTCTGAGCACTGATGGAGGGATTGTGCGTCCCTGGTGTAACTCGGGCAGTTGTTGCCATTCCTGTACCTGTCCCGCAGGTGTGATGTTCGGATGTACCGACGATGTGCAGGTATTGTTACATGTGGTCTGCCACTGTGAGGACAATCAGCTGTCTGTCCTGTCTCCCTTTAGTGCTGCCTTAGGCGTCTCACAGTATGGACATTGCAATTTATTGCCCTGGCCACATCTGCAGTCCTCATGCCTCCTTGCAGCACGCATAAGGCACGTTCGCGCAGATAAGCAGACACTGTGACCTTAATTGCCTACCGTCTGTAAGCTGTTAGTATCCTAACAACCGTTGCATGTTCATTAATTGTTTATGGTTCTTTGAACAAGCATGGGACACAAGTGTTTAAACCCTTTACAATGAAGATCTGTTAAGATATTTGGATTTTTACGAATTATCTTTGAAAGACAAGAGTCCTGAAAAAGGGACGTTTCTTTTTTTGCTGAGTTGATATATAAATAAAACTATTATTCAACCATTTTCAGTGGTGTTTAATTATTTAATAAGGATAGCTTCCTGTCTCGTCACAGACACACACACAGAATTTGAGACTCAAATGAGGCTGAGCTCCTTTTTCAACTGAAGTGTTATATTTGTGATACAGGTTTGTGTGTGCGTTTTGTACTCACCTCATGGCTCTCAGTGCAATTTTGTACGCCAGTTCAGCGTCGTGAGGTAGTAGGGAGGTGAAGAGATACTTGGCGAAAGTATGCATGGGAACACTCTCTCTGTAGAGCAACTCTCCTAGACCACTGTATGGACCAGCTACAGGAGACCGAATACAGGGTTAGGGAGTAGAGGTAGAGAAGTAGAGAGAGAGGTAGAGAGAGAGGGTGTGTGTGTGTGTGTGTGTGTCTCCCCCTCACCCTCTAGCAGGAAGACTGCTTGCTTGCGAAAGATCTTGACCAGGGCATCGTTCAGTTCCACTTCCTGGAGCTTGGCCAATAGCTGCTCTTCGTTGCGACACACCTTCTCCTGAGCGTATAGGCCGTCAGGCATCACCCTCTGCTGCCCTAAGCCAATCAGAGCCGTCTCTACAGCCAGTGCTACGAACGATTGGCCATCGTCCAGGAAGTGTTGTGCTGGGAAGAGGTGGGGCTCCAACCTTTTGGCTGAACTCACAGAGCCTGTAGAAAGAAAGAAAAAAAACAAAAGAACAAAAGAAACCACATAAAAAAACAGCACATCTTTGAAATGTCATCTAATAGAGTGAAACCGCAAGGTTGTGGATCAATCTGTCAGAATCAATACAGCAAGGTTGTGGATCAATCTGTCAGAATCAATACAGCAAGGTTGTGGATCAATCTGTCAGATTCAATACAGCAAGGTTGTGGATCAATCTGTCAGAATCAATACAGCAAGGTTGTGGATCAATCTGTCAGAATCAATACAGCAAGGTTGTGGATCAATCTGTCAGAATCAATACAGCAAGGTTGTGGATCAATCTGTCAAAATCAATACAGCAAGGTTGTGGATCAATCTGTCAGAATCAATACAGCAAGGTTGTGGATCAATCTGTCAGAATCAATACAGCAAGGTTGTGGATCAATCTGTCAGAATCAATACAGCAAGGTTGTGGATAGATCTGTCAGAATCAATACAGCAAGGTTGTGGATAGATCTGTCAGAATCAATACAGCAAGGTTGTGGATCAATCTGTCAGATTCAATACAGCAAGGTTGTGGATCAATCTGTCAGAATCAATACAGCAAGGTTGTGGATCAATCTGTCAGAATCAATACAGCAAGGTTGTGGATCAATCTGTCAGATTCAATACAGTGAGGTTATTATAGTAAATTAAAACTGAAACTCAACCGAAATATAAATAATGAACAAATCTGTAATTTTTTTAAATAAAAAAAACCACTACTATTATCTTTGACTCGAAAACAAAATTAAAACCCTCTTGAATTATTTTCAGTTTTAGTTTGAGGCAAAAATCGAATGGGGTTGTCAAGCTTTTTTTCTAATAGGGTTTTCAAGCTTCTGAATCTGGCGGGGGAGGGGGCATTGAGATTGACTTTATAATTTACAGATAGACTCATCGAGATAACGAGCAGCCCGGCAGAGATTGGGCACATTGGAGTGGCAAGGCTAAAGAACCCAACTGTAGACAAAAGGTGAAGGAGTGGAGTCGGGGGAGGTGACTGCAACAGTCGGACACTAATGTGGTTTTCTAACAGCAAGGCTCAGATCAACATGGCGGTGTTGCCACTGTTTATAGAAAGGTTTTCTTCATAATGTCCCACCCCCATATCACAAACTGAAAACATAATATGATTATGTATGTACACCTTGCAGAATCGGTTAGAGAGAGCGTCAAATCATATTTATTTGTATATATCCACTGTACACATAAATGAAGGAAAATTAGTCCCTGTTTCAGTCATGTGTTTGGTCACGTTCGTGTGGGTCAAACAAAAACACCCTAAAGATTAGTTGACAATAGAGCCTCTGAAGGCGATGGCTGCAGGATGAAGTCTGAGGAGCAACTGCAAAAACTTGCAATCGACTGAAGTCAAAACTTCACCTTAGACCACATCATTTTTGTAAAGTTCATGCAGTCGACATGTCTGGCAATTTTTTCCTCCACTTTAAAAAGGCACCGACTTGACAAAAGTGATCTGCTCCAACGCGACTTTTGAGATGAGCACGATGCAAGACCGAGTATCTGCGCATATGCACCGGTTCGCTTCACGCTGCTACAACCTGGTAGCTATTGGACCAAAACAGTGAAGAAGTTTAGCTTCACGCTACTACAACCTGGTAGCTATTGGACCAAAAACAGTGAAGAAGTTTAGCTTCACGCTACTACAACCTGGTAGCTATTGGACCAACACAGTGAAGAAGTTTAGCTTCACGCTACTACAACCTGGTAGCTATTGGACCAAAAACAGTGAAGAAGTTTAGCTTCACGCTACTACAACCTGGTAGCTATTGGACCAAAACAGTGTAGAATTTAGCTTCACGCTTCAACAACCTGGTAGCTATTGGACCAAAAACAGTGAAGAAGTTTAGCTTCACGCTACTACAACCTGGTAGCTATTGGACCAAAACAGTGAAGAATTTAGCTTCACGCTTCAACGCTCCTGGTTGTTGACCCACTACTACTGTTTACTTCATGTATCTACGTCATCTCACTGAGTCTACCTTTAAACCTAACCTATGACCTGACCCATCACCTTATACATTACTGCCCCACAGTGGCAAGAAGTGACATCCCCCCACAAACAGTGTATTGGATAGGCTTCTTTCTGTCAATAACATAAAAACGAAATAATATAAAAACTAAATACATTTTTATAAAAACAAAAAAAAACGCAGAAAGTGGATCTGAAAACAGACTAAAACTAAACTGAATTTCAAATAAAACCTTAAAAACAAATAGAAATAAAAACACAAAACTATAATAACCTACAATACAGTCACCTCCTGTCATAGTTGAAGTGTACCTATGAGGAAAATTACAGGCCTCTCTCATCTTTTTAAGTGGGAGAACATGCACAATTCGTGGCTGACTAAATACTTTTTTGCCCCACTGTATACACACACCTCGTGTTGTGACAAGGTAGGGGTGATATACAGAAGATGGTCTTTTACCAAATAGGGCTAAGTCCATATTATAGCAAGAACAGTTCAAATAAGCAAAGAGAAACAACAGTCCATCATTACTTTCAGACATGAAGGTCAGCCAAAAAATGTCAATAACTTTGAAAGTTTCTTCAAGTGCAGTCGCAAAAACCATCAAGCGCTATGATGAAACTGGCTCACATGAGGACCGACACAGGAAAGGAAGACACAGAGTTACCTCTGCTGCAGAGGATAAGTTCATTAGAGTTACCATCCTCAGAAATTGCAGCCCAAATAAATGCTTCACAGAGTTCAAGTAACAGACAAATCTCAACATCAACAATTCAGAGGAGACTGGTTGAATCAGGACTTCATGGACAAATTGCTGCAAAGAAACCAGTACTGTCAAATAAAATGTATTTATAAAGCCCTTCTTACATCAGCTGATGTCACAAAGTGCTGTACAGAAACCCAGCCTAAAACCCCAAACAGCAAGTAATGCAGGTGTAGAAGCACGGACACCAATAATAAGAAAAGACTTGCTTGGGCCAAGAAACACGAGCAATGGACATTAGACCGGTGGAAATCTGTCCTTGGTCTGATGAGTCCAAATTTGAGATTTTTGGTTCCAACCGCCGTGTCTTTGTGAGGCGCGGAGTAGGTGAACCGATGATCTCAGCATGTGTGGTTCCTACTGTGAAGCATGGAGGAGGCGGTGTGATGGTTTGGGGTGCTTTACTTTTCTATATGTGTTATTGCATAGTTTCGATGTCTTCTCTATTATTCTACAATGTAGAAAATAGTACAAATAAGGAAAAACCCTGGAATGAGTAGTTATGTCCAAACTTTTGACTGATACTGTGTGTGTGTGTATGTGTGTATACAGTGGGGCAAAAAAGTATTTAGTCAGCCATCAATTGTGCAAGTTCTCCCACTTAAAAAGATGAGAGGCCTGTAATTTTCATCATAGGTACACTTCAACTATGACAGACAAAATGAGAAGAAAACAAATCCAGAAAATCACATGTAGGACTTCTAATGAATTTATTTGCAAATTATGGTGGAAAATAAGTATTTGGTTACCTACAAACAAGCAAGATTTCTGGCTCACACAGACCTGTAACTTCTTTTTTAAGAGGCTCCTCTGTCCTCCACTCGTTACCTGTATTAATGGCACCTGTTTGAACTTGTTATCAGTATAAAAGACACCTGTCCACAACCTCAAACAGTCACACTCCAAACTCCACTATGGCCAAGACCAAAGAGCTGTCAAAGGACACCAGAAACAAAATTGTAGACCTGCACCAGGCTGGGAAGACTGAATCTGCAATAGGTAAGCAGCTTGGTTTGAAGAAATCAACTGTGGGAGCAATTATTAGGAAATGGAAGACATACAAGACCACTGATAATCTCCCTCGATCTGGGGCTCCACGCAAGATCTCACCCCGTGGGGTCAAAATGATCACAAGAACGGTGAGCAAAAATCCCAGAACTACATGGGGGGGACCTAGTGAATGACCTGCAGAGAGCTGGGACCAAAGTAACAAAGCCTACCATCAGTAACCCACTACGCCGCCAGGGACTCAAATCCTTAAGCCAGTACATGCCCAGGCCCGTCTGAAATTTGCTAGAGAGCATTTGGATGATCCAGAAGAAGATTGGGAGAATGTCATATGGTCAGATGAAACCAAAATAGAACTCGTCGTGTTTGGAGGACAAAGAATGCTGAGTTGCATCCAAAGAACACCATACCTACTGTGAAGCATGGGGGTGGAAACATCATGCTTTGGGGCTGTTTTTCTGCAAAGGGACCAGGACGACTGATCCATGTAAAGGAAAGAATGAATGGGGCCATGTATCGTGAGATTTTGAGTGAAAACCTCCTTCCATCAGCAAGGGCATTGAAGATGAAACGTGGCTGGGTCTTTCAGCATGACAATGATCCCAAACACACTGCCCGGGCAACGAAGGAGTGGCTTCGTAAGAAGCATTTTAAGGTCCTAGAGTGGCCTAGCCAGTCTCCAGATCTCAACCTCATAGAAAATCTTTGGAGGGAGTTGAAAGTCCGTGTTGCCCAGCAACAGCCCAAAAACATCACTGCTCTAGAGGAGATCTGCATGGAGGAATGGGCCAAAATACCAGCAACAGAATGTGAAAACCTTGTGAAGACTTACAGAAAACGTTTGACCTCTGTCATTGCCAACAAAGGGTAAATAACAAAGTATTGAGAGAAACTTTTGTTATTGACCAAATACTTATTTTCCACCATAATTTGCAAATACATTCATTAAAAATCCTACAATGTGATTTTCTGGATTTTTTTTCTAATTTTGTCTGTCATAGTTGAAGGTTACCTATGATGAAAATTACAGGCCTCTCTCATCTTTTTAAGTGGGAGAACTTGCACAATTGGTGGCTGACTAAATACTTTTTTGCCCCACTGTACACTACCGTTCAAAAGTTTAGGTCACTTAGAAATGTCCTCGTTTGTGAAATAAAAGCGCATTTTTGGCCATTAAAATAACATAATATTTATCAGAAATACAGTGTAGACATTGTTAATGTTGTAAATGACTATTGTAGCTGGAAACGGGAGATCTACATAGGCCCATTATCAGCAACCATCACTCTTGTGTTCCAATGGCATGTTGTGTTAGCTAATCCAACTTTATAATTTTAAAAGGCTAATTGATCATTAGAAAACCCTTTTGCAATTATGTTAGCACAGCTGAAAACTGCTGTTCGGATTAAAGAAGCAATAAAACTGGCCTTTTTTTTTTAGATTAGTTGAGTATCTGGAGCATCAGCATTTGTGGGTTCGATTACAGGCTCAAAATGGCCAGAAACAAATAACTTTCTTCTGAAACTCAATCTATTCTTGTTCTGAGAAATTAAGGCTATTCCATGTGAGAAATTGCCAAGAAACTGAAGATCTCGACCAACGCTGTGTACTACTCCCTTCACAGAATAGCGCAAACTGGCTCTAACTCGAAAAGAAAGAGGAGTGAGAGGCCCCGGTGCACAACTGAGCAAGAGGACAAGTAAATTAAAGTGTCTAGTTTGAGAAACAAACGCCTTACAAGTCCTCAACTGGCAGCTTCATTAAATAGTACCCGCAAAACTCCAGTCTCAACGTCAACAGTGAAGACTCCGGGATGCTGGCCTTCTAGACAGAGTTCCTTTGTCCAGTGTCTGTTATTTTTGCCCATCTTAATCTTTTCTTTTTATTGGCCAATCTGAGATATGGCTTTTTCTTTGCAACTCTGCCTAGAAGGCCAGCATCCCGGAGTCGCCTCTTCACTGTTGACATTAAGACCGGTGTTTTGCAGGTACTATTTAATGACGCACACACACACAGTGTCTGGCCCAGAAGAACAGGAACACTAGGACCCGTCTGACAGAACCAATCACACCCAATCATCACTGATGACATCACCAATTTCTTCCTCAGCCATCCTCCAATCACAGCTCATGAATAAGAGATGGAGCAGAATAAAAAAAAAAATCGAATTATAATGCATTAAATATGAAGGAAAGCGAGTGAGAAAGTGTGTGCCTACGTGTACCTGAGAAGTCTAGGAAGGCGTTGCCCCCCTCCTCGTCTCCCCGTCCCGTGTCCAGTAGGGTGCTGAACAGAGTGCCAATAGGGTCCAAGGGGTGGCCCACCCAGCCCTCCATGTTAGTGACTGACGTCATGCCTTTATGGAGCAACTCTGGAGAGGACACAGACCACATACTGTTATTACTCTATTTACACAGATAACACATTTTATTCTATAGTTACAGTTAATACACATATTACTCTATAGTTACACAGTTAATACTCTACTTACACAGCTATTACGCTAGTTACACAGTTAATACATGTATTACTCTAGTTACACAGTTAATACCCTAGTTACACAGTAAATACACGTATTACTCTAGTAACAGTTAATACGCATATTACTCTAGTTACACCGTTAATACTCTAGTTACACAGATAATACCCTAGTTACACATCTTAATACGCGCATTACTCTAGTTACACAGTTAATACTGTGGTTACAAAGTCACTCTAGTTACTGTTAATACACGTATTACTCTAGTTACACAGATAATACCCTAGTTACACAGATAATACCCTAGTTACACAGTTAATACCCTAGTTACACAGTTAATACTGTGGTTACAAAGTCACTCTAGTTACACTGTTAATACACGTATTACTCTAGTTACACAGTTAATACTGTGGTTACAAAGTCACTCTAGTTACACTGTTAATACACGTATTACTGTAGTTACACCGTTAATACTCTAGTTACACAGATAATACCCTAGTTACACAGTTAATACCCTAGTTACACAGTTAATACACGTATTACCCTAGTTACACAGTTAATACTCTAGTTACACAGTTAATACTCTAGTTACACAGATAATACTCTAGTTACACAGATAATACTGTAGTCACAGTCACTAGTTACACCGTTAATACACTTATTACTCTAGTTACACAGTTAATACCCTAGTTACACAGTTAATACCCTAGTTACACAGTTAATACCCTAGTTACACAGTTAATACCCTAGTTACACAGTTAATACCCTAGTTACACAGTTAATACACGTATTACCCTAGTTACACAGTTAATACACGTATTACTCTAGTTACGGTTAATACGCTAGTTACAGTCAATACACACAATACTCAAGTTACAGTCATTACTCTAGTTACGCAGGCACACGCATTACTCTAGTTACAGTTAATACTCTAGTTACAGTTACACATATTACTCTAGTTACACAGCTAATACTCTAGTTACACAGCTAATACTCTAGTTACACAGCTAATACTCTAGTTACAGTTACTCTAGTTACAGTCAATACACGCATTACTCTAGTAACGCAATCAATACACACATTACTCTAGTAAAATACTCTAGTTACACAGTTAATACAAATATTACTCTAGTTACAGTCAATACACGCAAGTTAGTCAATACTCGCATTACCCTAGTTAAACAGTTAACATGCTGTTATTACCCTAGTTACACAGTTAATACACGTATTACTCTAGTTACACAGTTAATACACGTATTACTCTAGTTACACAGCCAATACTCTAGTTACAGCTAATACTCTAGTTACAGGCAATACACGCATTACTCTAGTAACGCAATCAACACACATTACTCTAGTAAAATACTCTAGTTACACAGTTAATACAAATATTACTCTAATTACAGTCAATACACGCAAGTTAGTCAATACTCGCATTACCCTAGTTACACAATCAATACACACATTACCCTAGTTACACAATCAATACACACATTACCCTAGTTAAACAGTAACACACTGTTATTACCCTAGTTACAGTTATTACCCTAGTTAGTTAACACACTTATTACCCTAGTTACAGTTTTACACTGTTATCACCCCAGTTACACAGTTAATACACTGTTATTACTCTAGTTACACCATCAATACACACATTACCCTAGTTACACAGTTAACACACTGTTATTACCCTAGTTACACAGGTAATACACTGTTATTACTCTAGTTACAGTTAATACACTGTTATTACTCTAGTTACACAGTTTCTGTACAGCACTTTGAGATATCAGCTGATGTACGAAGGGCTATATAAATAAATTTGATTTGATTTGATTTGATAATACACTGGTATTACCCTATTTACAGTTAATACACTGGTATTACCCTATTTACAGTTAATACACTGGTATTACCCTATTTACAGTTAATACACTGGTATTACCCTATTTACAGTTAATACACTGGTATTACCCTATTTACACAGCTAATACACTGTTATTACTGTTTACACTGTTAATACACTGTTAATACACTGTTATTACTCTGTTTACACTGTTAATACACTGTTATTACTCTGTTTACACTGTATTTACTCTAGTTACAGTTAATACACTACTAACTATTACCACAGTTAATACAACCAAATGTATTTATAAAGCCCTTTTTACGTCAGCCGATGTCACAAAGGGCTGTACAGAAACCCAGCCCAAAACCCCAAACAAGCAACGCAGGTGTAGAAGCACAGTGGCTAGGAAAAATTCCCTAAAAAGGCAAGAACCTAGGAAGAAACCTAGGGAGGAACCAGGCTCTGAGGGGTGGCCAGTCCTCTTCTGGCTGTGCCGGGTTGAGATTATAACAGAAAATGGCCAAGATGTTCAAACGTTCATAGATGACCAGCAGGGTCAGATAATAATAATCACAGTGGTTGTAGAGGGTGCAACAGGTCAGCACCTCAGGATTAAATGTCAGTTGACTTTTCATAGCCAATCATTCAGAGTTAGTGTACCGCACCTGCTGTCTCTATTATTACATGGTTTATACACAGCTAATACACTGTTAGTACATTGATATTACAGTTTATATACTGTCCCTACAGTTAGTACACTGGTATTATATGGTTAACATACAGGCACAAACAAAGACAGGAGTGAGAATGAGGCCGTCCTTTAGTGAAACAGTATAAATGAAACGATGAAGAACTGACCTTTTTTGTGGTTGCGGAGGAGCTGTAGTTGTTTCTGTTGCTGCCGTTTGAGTGTGTTGACAATAGCAATGGCCAATCGCAAGGCTTCCCTGGGATAACCATGTGACCGCAGCGCGTCAACCCTCGCACACGCTGTTGGGACGTGCTCTGCAAGAGGGATGGGAGGGGGGATTTCAATAGACTACCAAAACCAAAGCTACTTCAACTAAATAAAACAAAAAATCCCCAAAATTGCCTTCTAAATCCCTCCCCTCCTTTCGTCATTGTCAACACAAATACACACTCACCGTGCCAGAGGGGCCATCCGCGGGCGTCAAACAGTGCCCCTCCACTGCCGTGGCTGTCGTGGGGACAGTGTGTGTGTGTGTGTGTGCAGAGGTCATGTGTGATGACGCGCTGCAGATGTGTGTCCTGCCAGTGCAGGTCGCAGGCCTCAATGGCCCTCGTAAACACTGTCCTATGAGGACGAGACGACAAGTCTGGGAGAGAGAGAGGGGTGAGAGGGCGATTAGGGAGAGGGGTGAGGGTGGGTAGAAAAGAGGAGCGAAAGAAGAGGACAATGTGAAAATATTCATAAAAAACGTTGCTTTGATCAGCCACCTAAAGCTAAAGCTTCCTGGGTGAAATGCTCATTCACTGCACTGTTCCTACTCAGAAGCCTCAGATACATTTTTAAAGGGTATTTTCTCTAATTTAGCTCAGACAGGGACAGGGGCAGCCGTAGCTATAAGACCCCGCTTGGGTTATTGGGCTTATTCCATCAGACAGAGAAACGAATAAGAACAGCTCGTAGGGCAGAGACATGGAGAGAGGGAGAGAGTTGATTAAAAGAGGCATGGAGACCGAGCGAGGGATCGACAGAGAGAACATGATAAAAAGGGCTTTTCTCGCACACGCTCAGTGTGGTTGTCCCACCTGGGTGGCAGGGGCGCCCTGAGGCAGTGTGTTTGTCAGGTGTGTGTGAGATGTGTGCATGTTTGTCTGTCTACTTGTGCGTTTTCTCACCTGGGTTGCCGTGCGGTAGTGCGTGTGTGAGGTTGGGTAGTTCGTTGCCATGGTTTCCGTCCTCCCATGGACACACATCGATGCTGTTCCACCGTCTAAGCTGTCTCAGCCACACACACTTCTGCTCCGACTTACAGTGGGGGTTCAGCACAATACACATCCACAGGGTACCTGCACACACAAAGGATGTTTCTGTCATTATTATTCATCCTTGAATCATGTCATTTCATTCTATGAAAAGGGAACACTAGATACCATTAAAAGGTTTTGGACCTTGCATTTATCTTTTCAATAAACACATGCCTACATGCCTGCCACACACACACACTTTGATTACCTGAAGCATGAGCTGAAAAGGAGATGGGTTATGGATGAAGGGAGGGAGGGAAGGATCGAGGCAGAGGAAAGAAGAGAGATTTAGAGAGTAAACCGAAGGCATCAAAAATAAGTATGCAGGAAAACAGGGAAAAACAGTGACTATTATGAAAAATGAACAGAAAAAGAGGACAGATGACAGAATGAGACACGAGGAGTGAGAGGTGAAGCTAAAGAACAGGAGAGGGGGATGAGATAGGAAGGGGGGGAGGAGTCACTTTATCCTCTGTCTTTGCACAGCATCAAGGACAACAGAAAGAAGAGAGAGGAGAGGGGAGAAAACAGAGTGGATGAGATGGGAAGGAAAAGTCGGGAGTGAAGAAATTTAAGAGAAAGAATGAAGAGGAGGCAAGATTGCAGAAAGGGAGAGAAGGAAAGAAGACAAAGGGAAGAGGAGAATGTGCATCCATCAAGCAGGAGGAATCTCTAAAACATTAAAAGCATGATGATGCATTCAAATGATCCAGAAATAAGAGATGAACTACCCTTCGAACAGAAAGAGAGAAAGAAACCAAAACAGACAAAGAAAGGGGGGATAAATAATACACTTCCAACAATCAACTACCATGACAACAGGGTTGTGGTTATGGGATGTTGCTTGGGCAGGTTACTATTGGATGTCGTTGTGATGCTAGGGCTAAGTTCTACTGGATCTGGTTACTAGACTAGGGTCTATCTAGACTCTCCCCCGATTAGACACTAACAAGGAATAATTCCTAAAGCCTTCCTGTTTATTGTGAATATGGACAATGTACAGTTCAGTGTTCACGCACAGCTACTTCAGCTGTGGTTCATTATGACAAGAGGAAAGGAAGCGAGAGGCACGACAGAAACACATTCAACACTGTACATCCAGTGGTCTCCTTCAGCTGGCTGGCACCCACACACACACGTCCGCAGTGAGAAATCATGGCTTCTATTTCTCCCTCCTCACCAACCTAAGCCAGATGAGAACCAGCGTCTCAGACTCCAAATGATCCAACACACACATTCCTTAAAACAATATTGGGCTCAGCAAGATGGATTTATCTCCTGACACACACTCACACAGAAATCCACACACACAGACACACGCCATCACTTCACCCCCCCCCCCCCCTCCCATCCCCCTTTATTTCCATGGATGGGTCTAATTTGAACATTCAGCCCACAATTCATCTGTTCTGTCAAGAGGGAAAGAGAGAAAGAAAGAAAAATAGAGGGAGACAGAAAGAGAGAGAGCGAACGAGAGAGAGCGAACGAGAGAGAGCGAACGAGAGAGAGCGAACGAGAGAGAGCGAAATACACAGCTCACAATATCAGAACACATTTTAGGTTGTAAAAAGCATATTTCACAAAACACCTAGCTCACAGCCTACAAATACATAACAGACTGACAATACACTCCTGATACATGCCAAACACTACCCATCATGCAATCAGTCGTCATATCACAATGTGCAGAGAGATAGTACCTTCAGGCAATTTTTTTCTCACCATCTACACACAATAACCCGAAATGACAAAGTGGGAAAATGTTTAGATTTTCTTGCACGCAATGACCACTGACAGAACTAAAAAGTTAACTGGCTGAGATGGGAGAACAACCATCTCTGCAGCACACCAATCTGGCCTTTATGGGAGAGTGGCCAGACGGATTACATAGCTGAGAAAAAGGCACATGACAGCACACCTGAAGTTTATAAAAAGGCACATGACAGCACACCTGGAGTTTATAAAAAAGGCACATGACAGCACACCTGGAGTTTATAAAAAAGGCACATGACAGCACACCTGAAGTTGATAAAAAAGGCACATGACAGCACACCTGAAGTTTATAAAAAAAGGCACATGACAGCACACCTGAAGTTTATAAAAAAGGCACATGACAGCACACCTGAAGTTTATAAAAAGGCACATGACAGCACACCTGGAGTTTATAAAAAGGCAAATGACAGCACACCTGTAGTTTATAAAAAAGGCACATGACAGCACACATGTAGTTTATAAAAAAGGCACATGACAGCACACCTGGAGTTTATAAAAAGGCAAATGACAGCACACCTGTAGTTTATAAAAAAGGCACATGACAGCACACATGTAGTTTATAAAAAAGGCACATGACAGCACACCTGTAGTTTATAAAAAAGGCACATGACAGCACACCTGTAGTTTATAAAAAGGCACATGACAGCACACCTGTAATTTATAAAAAAGGCACATGACAGCACACATGTAGTTTATAAAAAAAGGCACATGACAGCACACATGTAGTTTATGAAAAAGGCACATGACAACACACCTGTAGTTTATTTTTTTTAAAGGCACATGACAGCACACCTGTAGTTTATAAAAAAGGCACATGACAGCACACCTGTAGTTTATAAAAAAAGGCACATGACAGCACACATGTAGTTTATAAAAAAAGGCACATGACAGCACACCTGTAGTTTATTTTTAAAAAAGGCACATGACAGCACACCTGTAGTTTATTTAAAAAAAGGCACATGACAGCACACCTGTAGTTTGTAAAAAAGGCACATGACAGCACACCTGTAGTTTATAAAAAAAAAGGCACATGACAGCACACCTGTAGTTTATTAAAAAAAGGCACATGACAGCACACATGTAGTTTATAAAAAAAAAGGCACATGACAGCACACCTGGAGTTTATAAAAAGGCACATGAAAGACTCAGGCAAAAGATTCTGTGGTCTGATGAGATGAAAATGTAACTCTTTGGCCTGAAAGCAAAGTGCTATGTCTGGAGAAAACCAGGCACAGCTCATCACACCATCATGCTATGGGGATGCTTTTCAGCGGCAGGGACTGGGAGACTGGTACGGATAGAGGGAACAATGAATGGAGCCAAATACAGGCAAATCCTTGATGAGAACCTGCTTCAGAGTGCAAACAACCTTAGACTGGTGCAAAGATTTACGTTCCAACAGGACAATGACCCCAAGCATGCAGCGAAAGCAATGCTGGAATGTCTTCAGAACTAGAATGTGAAAGTCATTGAGTGGCCCAGCCAAAGCCCAGACTTGAATCCCATTGAAAAATCTGTGGAAAGACTAAGCTTGCTGTTCACCACCGCTCCCCATCCAACTTCACCCCCTAGAGTCAAGGTCCGCGCCTCCGTGGAAATCTAAATAGTATAATAAAAACATCCCCATTAAAATCCATATGTTTAACTTCTCTAGGGTAGGGGGCAGCATTTGGAATTTTGGATGAAAAGCATGCCCAAATTAAATTGCCTTCTACTCAGGTCCAGAAGATAGGATATGCATATAAATAGTAGATTTGAATAGAAAACACTCTAAAGTTTCCAAAACTGTTAAAATAATGTATAACAGAACTTATTTGGCAGGCAAAAACCTGAGAAAAATCCATTCAGGAAGTAGGATTTTTTGTTGTTGTTGTAGTTTTCAATTCAATGCCATTACAGTATCCATTGACTTAGGACTCAAATTGCAGTTCCTATGCCTTCCACTAGATGTCAGTCTTTAGAAATTGTTTCAGGCTTGTATTCTGAAAAGAGTCTGAATGAGTGGACCCTGCCGTGTCACAGAGATTTTTCATTTGCACGACCGAGAGAGTGCCTTTCTTGTTTACCTTTTATATTGATGACATTATTGCCCGGTTGAAATATTATCAATTATTTAGGCTAAAAACAACCCGAGGATTGAATATAAACATCATTTGACATGTTTCTATGAACTTTACGGATACAATTAGGATTTTTTGCTGCGTTGACTGCGTTTGAGCCTGTGGATTACTGAAGAAAACGCGAACAAAATGTAGGTTTTCGGATATAAAGAGAGACTTTATTGAACAAAAGGAACATTTATTGGATAAATAAATGTTTTCCGAGTGCAAACATATGAAGATCATCAAAGGTAAGTGATTCATTTTATCTCTATTTATGACTTGTGTAACTCTTCTACTTGACTGGTTACTATTTGTAAGGATTTGTCTGCTGGGCTATGTTTTCAAATAATTGTAAGGTATGCTTTCGCCGTAAAGCATTTTTTAAATCTGGCACCGTGGTTGGATTCACAAGAAGTTAATCTTTAAACCAATGTAAAGTAGTTGTATATTTTCTGAATTTTTATAATGAGTATTTCTGTATTTGAATTTGGTGCTCTGCAATCTCACTGGATGTTGGCCATACCCTAGAGAGGTTCAACTAGAGATGTCATTTCTTTTGCATGGCTGCGTCTCAATCCCCCAAGTCTTCCAATGGCGTCTGAAGTCGGTACCGCCGATCTGCGTCTGTAGTGCCCGAACAGTTTGGGCGCCACACATTTTTTTTGTTGCTCTAGTACACCCACAAGCCTCACAAGACTAGTCTGAAGGTAGCCCAGAGCTCTTTGAGTCAATGGTCTGGCAGTGTCACAGCCTCATGACGCGCGGTCACGAGAGAGGTAGCTCGCTCATGGCTTTTCTACAGACAATGGAATTCTCTGGTTGGAACATTATTGAACTTTTATGATAAAAACATCCTAAAGATTGATTCTATACTTAGTTTGACAAGTTTCTTCGACATGTAATATAACTTTTTGAACGTTTCGTCCGACTGGACCCGATCGCACTTTTGGATTTGTTTACCAAACGCCCTAACAAAAGAAGCTATTGGACATAAATGATGGACATTATTGAACAAAAAATGCATTTATTGTGGAACTGCAATTCCTGGGAGTGCATTCTGATGAAGATCAAAGGTAAGTTAATATTTATAACGCTATTTGTGAATAATGTTGACTACCCAACATGCCGGATATTTCTCTGCCTGGTTTGGGCTCTGAGCGCCGTTCTCAGATTATGCTTTTTCTGTAAAGTTTTTTAAAATCTGACACAGCGGTTACATTAAGGAGAAGTGTATCTAAAGTTCCATGCATAACACTAGAATTTTTATTTCTGTGAATTCATGTGGCTCTCTGAAAAATTACCGCAGGTTTTAGAACTACTGAACGTAACGTGCCATTGTAAAATTAGATTTTTTTGATATAAATATGCACTTTATCGAACAAAACAAAACGTATTGTGTAACATGAAGTCCTATGAGTGTCATCTGATGAAGATCATCAAAGGTTAGTGATTAATTTTATCTCTGTTTGTGCTTTTTGTGACTCCTCTCTTTGGCTGGAAAAATGGCTGGGTTTTTCTGTGAGTTGGTGGTGACCTAATATAATCGTTGGTGGAGCTTTCCCTGTAAATAATTTTTGAAATCAGACACAGTGGCTGGATTAACGAGAATTGTGTCTTTAAAATGGTACCTAATACTTGTATGTTTGAGAAATTAGATTTATGAGATTTCTGTTGATTTGTATTTGGCGCCCTGCAATTTCATTGGTTGTTGGTGAGGGGTTAGACAGCTTAACTGCACCTCAGATTGGAGCCCAAATGAATACTTCACGGAGTTCAAGTAACAGACACATCTCAATATGAACTGTTATTCAATGAGTTTCTATGGGGCAATAGCAGTAGGGCCAAATTCAATGTTTCATCAAATAATTGTATGTATATAGCTTTTTTTATACCTAAAGGGGTAAAAACTCTAAATCAAATAGCTAATTTATCCCTGGTATGACAATCTTAAAACAATTCCATTCCATTCCAAGTATTGACTCAGGGGTGTGTATACTTACTGTAGGTAAATTAAATATTTCTGCATTTAATTTTCAAGAAACGCACACTAATTTCTAAGAACATGTTTTCACTTTGTCATTAGGTAGTGTGTGTAGATGATTGCAATTTTTTTATTATTATTATTATTTTTTTATCACTTGAATCAGGCTGTAACACAACTAAATGTGGAGTAAGTGAAGGTGTATTCTGAAGGCACTGTAGGTCTAACACCACTGATTAACACACAAAATCAAACATTAACCAGGCTCACAACAACACTCATATGTGTGCATGTGTATTCTCTTCAGCACCTAGTTCTTCCAAGTGATGTCGGTCCTTGTGTGTGTGTGTGTGTGTGTGTGTGTGTGTGCCTCTTACCTAGCTCATCCCACAGCTGTCTGTATTTGTCGGTCATGGTGGTTCCCTGTTGTCTCCACAGAGCCAGACGAGGGTCGCCCATAAACTGTTCTGTGATCAGCGTTAACATCCTGGCACCGTTGGAGTCACGCATCTTCAACATCTCTCTCACCTAGAGGAGAGAGGGAGGGAGAGGGGGAGAGAGCGGGAGGGAGAGAGGTCAGCAAAGAGACAAGGGCTGTGTGTGTGTGTGTGTGTGTTTTGTATATGTTACCTTGCTGAACAGCAGGTTGAGTTGTTTCCCAGAGCCGTGGTATCCTCCCTGTGAGAGAAAGAGTTTCACCTGCTCCTGGACCTGCTCCTCATCCAGGTGCCAACAGTTCTCATCATCTACACTGGCCCCTGCCGTGGGGTCTGGGGCCCCTACACACATGGACACAAAGAGAGGTTAGTATCACACACACAGCTCATTATTTAGATTGAATGATTTTCCATGTCTCAGCAAAAGCATTGGGCTCTCTCAGACACAAACAAAAACCAAGCAAGATGAAAATAGACCTCATATGACACCAGCTTAAGTAAAGTATCATCATCACACACACACACACACACACACACACACACACACACACACACACACACACACACACACACTACATTAGTGTTGCTCATATGGACAGGGAGGTGATTTGAAGGCCCCAGGCAGAGGCCAGTCTGAGCCCCACCCCCCTCTTTTAATGTGCCATGAACACAACCAGTCATGTCTTTATCAGATTGTCAAACAATTCACTTCAAAAAGTAGGTTACATTCACACGTTCATCCAAAACAATTCCAGCATCCAGAACAGTGCAATGGGCAGCCGCCAACTTTAACCTGGCTCACAACAACACTCATATGTGTGCATGTGTATTCTCTTCAGCGCCTAGTTCTTCCAAGTGATGTCGGTCCTTGTGTGTGGCTGAAACCATCTCACCAGAGAAAGCATCCAAGCCAGCAAAACAGTGCCCCTCTGTCTTACTATATGTAGGTCATGTATCTGATGCTGATGCTGTCTTGCCAAAAAGAGTCCAGACAGCATCAGATACATGGGCTACACATAAACATTTGAGTAATTTAGCAGACAAGCGCCTTAAAGTAGTGAGTTTTCATACTTTGGGGAATTCCCCCGTGGAAATCGAACCCACAACTCTGGCGTTGCAAGCGCCATGCTCTACGAACTGAGCTAGACAGGACTATAAATACAAAAGTATGTGATGTTAGTGGTGTAGAAGTAAGCTCACAGAACGGGATTACCGAGTGCTGAAGGGGGTAGCGCGTCAAAATCATCTGTCCTTGGCTGCTACACCCACTACCAAATTCCAAACTGCCTCTGGAAACAATGTCAGCGCAAGAACTGTTTGTCGGGAGCTACATGGAATGAGTTTCCATGGCCGAGCAGCCACACAAGCCATGATCACTATGCGTAATACAAAGAGTCAGCTGGAGTGGTGTAAAGCTCACCGCCATTGGATTCTGGAGCAGTGGAAATGCGTTCTCTGGAGTGATGAATCATGCTTAATCATCTGGCAGTCCGATGGACAAATCTGGGTTTGGCGGATGCCAGGAGAACGCTACCTGCCCGAATGCATAATGCCAACTGTAAAGCTTGGTGGAGGAGGAATACTTGTCTGGCATTCTAGACAATTCTGTGCTTCCAACTTTGTGGCAACAGTTTGGGGAAGGCCCGTTCCTGAACTTGATTAGCCTGCACAGAGCCCTGACCTCAACCCCATCAAACATCTTTGGGATGCTTTGGATCTCGGACTGCGAGCCAGGCCTAATCACCCAACATCAGTGCCCGACCTCACTAATGCTTGTGGCTGAATGGAAGCAAGTCCCTGCAGCAATGTTCTAACATCTAGTGGAAAGCCTTCCCAGAAGACTGCAAGCTGTTATTGCAGCAAAGGGGGGGACCAAATCCATATTAATGCCCATAATTTGGGAATGAGATGTTCAACGAGCAGGTGTCAACATAGTGTACATGATCTCGGCCTTGACGATTGCAGTGTTAAATCGTCAGCACCTGTCTTTTTCCTAAAGGAATGTGTTAACTTAGGTCATTTTTCTGTTACATCTTTCTTTTTCTCTTCCCTGCTCTGAAAGCACCACATTGCTGCAGCTTCATTTCAATGAAAGTCAAGTTTGCAATCATATCCGGTAGGGATTCACTGGAGCCAGCCAATCATATCCGGTAGGGATTCACTGGAGCCAGCCAATCATATCCGGTAGGGATTCACTGGAGCCAGCCAATCATATCCGGTAGGGATTCACTGGAGCCAGCCAATCATATCCGGTAGGGATTCACTGGAGCCAGCCAATCATATCCGGTAGGGATTCACTGGAGCCAGCCAATCATATCCGGTAGGGATTCACTGGAGCCAGCCAATCATATCCGGTAGGGATTCACTGGAGCCAGCCAATCATATCCGGTAGGGATTCACTGGAGCCAGCCAATCATATCAGCCAGGGGGAAATCTATTCCAGAAAAAAACACACACACACACACACACAACCCCACTCACCATGGACCTGGTTGATCTCAGAGTTTGTTGACAGAATCTCATCAGCTAGTTTCTGAGCAGTGGGCAGCACCTCCGTGTGGTGTACTGTTATCAGGTACTGGACAAATTTCTGCAGCTGGTCTCTGTTCATCTGGAACAGTGTCTCTGAGATGGGCAGGTGCAGTTTGACCTGCTCAGGCTTCCGTACGCGGTACAGGGCCAGCGCTACCACGTGCGCGCAGTAGAAGATGTCCTTATTGCCACAGCTGCACGTGACCGCGGTGATCTTGCAGCGGTCGAAGCTGACACTCACGCTGCAGACGAGCTCGGATTCCGACGGCGTGGCCGGTTCTGTTACCGTTCCGCTGAGGTGGAACCCTGAGAAAGAAAAGAGGAGAACCATTAGACGATCAGTCAGTCAATCAATCAAGTAGTCAATCAAAT
Source organism: Oncorhynchus kisutch (assembly GCF_002021735.2). Lineage (NCBI taxonomy): Eukaryota > Metazoa > Chordata > Actinopteri > Salmoniformes > Salmonidae > Oncorhynchus > Oncorhynchus kisutch. The sequence goes on along the minus strand of NC_034179.2, from coordinate 17,532,942 downwards.
TGTATTCATGTAGCCTAATAGTTTTACACAGAAGTGCGTAACAAAGTCATGTTCGGAATATTTGAACACCCCAATGGCATTCATGTTGTTGTCATTAACCTGTGGGTGTGTGGCTTAGCATCCTATACGTGCAGAAGACCCACTGTACCAGCTAGCTACTAGTCAGATTATAATGGTAAGGGGGGAAGAGAAAGAGCAGTCCCTGAAGCGAAGAGAGGGGAACATCCCTCTCGTCTTTCTCTCTCTGGGGAAAAGGTCAAACTGATGAACTCTAGAGTCCCTCGGTGTGACGAGTGATGCCCTCCTAATGCAATAGAGCTCAGCCGTCACTCACGCACTCATAATCCCCCCCACCCACACACCTATTTTCTATAAACCTGACATTCTCTGGCTAAGAGGTCACTCATTGGGGATACAGCCCGGGATCAAGCCCGGGTCTGTAGTGACACCTCTGGCACTGCAGCACTCAGTCCCCGAAATAGCTACCCGGCTAACTATTTAGCAGTCTTTTGGCTTGAGGAGAAAGGGGAAGTCCAAACAAAGTACACACACAGACACCAGGAGGAGAGGTTCTACTACTCAGTACTGGAAGCTCTGGATCAGGCTCTCCCCACTATGATATGCTAATGTATCACATTGGTACTTTTCCTGACTGTCTACTAAGAATCCTCTGTGAGCCTGATATTGATGGGCTGAAATGGTGTATCTACACAACATGACCAAAAGTATGTGGACACCTGCTCGTCAAACATTATTATGGGCATTAATATGGAGTTGGTCCCCCCTTTGCTGCTATAACAGCCTCCACTCTTCCGGGAAGGCTTTCCACTAGATGTTGGAACATTGCTGCAGGGACTTGCTTCCGTTCAGCCACAAGCGCATTAGTGAGGTCGGGCACTGATGTTGGGCGATTAGGCCTGGCTCGCAGTCAGCGTTCCAATTAATCCCAAAGGTGTTTGATGGGGTTGAGGTCAGGGGTCTGTGTGGGCCAGTCAAGTTCTTCCACACCAATCGCGACAAACCATTCCAGTATGGACCACGCTTTGTGCACGGGGGCATTGCTTTGTTGAAACAGGAAAGGACCTTCCCTAAAGTTGGGCCAGAAAGTTGGAAGCACAGAATCGTCTAGAATGTCATTGTTTGATGTAGAGTTGAGATTCCCCTTCACTGGCACTAAAGGGCCTAGCCTGAACCATGAAAAATAGCCCCAGACCATTATTCCTCCCCCACCAAACTTTACAGTTGGCAATATGCATTCGTGCGGGTAGCGTTCTCCTGGCATCCGCCAATCCCAGATTCGTCCTTCAGACTGACAGGTGGTGAAGCGTGATTCATCACTCCAGAGAACACGGTTCCACCTCTCCAGTCCAATGGCAGCGAGCTTCACGCCACTCCAGGCAACACTTGGTATTGCATTTGGTGATCTTAGGCTTGTGTGCAGCTGCTTGGCCACGGAAACCCATTTCATGAAGCTCCCAACGAACTGTTGTTGTGCTGATCTTGCTTTCAGAGACAGTTTGGAACTCGGTAGTGAGCTGTTTTTTTACGCGCTACATGCTTCAGCTGTCCCGTTCTGTGAGCTTGTGTGGCCTACCACTTCGCGGCTGAGCTGTTATAGCTCCTAGACAATTCCACTTCACAATAACAGCACTTAGTGGATCGGGGCAGCTCTAGCAGGGCAGAAACTTGATGAACTGACTTGTTGGAAAGGTGGCATCCTATGACGGTGCCACGTTGATAGTCACTGAGCTCTTCAGTAAGGCCATTCTACAGCCAATGTTTGTCTATGGAGATTAATGGCTGCGTACTCGATTTTATACACCTGTCAGAAACGGTGTGGATGAAATAGCCAAATCCACTAATTTGAAGCAGCGGTGTCCACATACACTGCACATACAAAATGATAAGACCGAACATCCATAGCTTAGTCTGAAAGACAGATGTCCTAGAGTGTGGGTCAAAGGTCAACTTTGCCCTAAATCTTTTAAGGGTTGACGTAAGGCCTGGATCTGGCTAAGCTGATCCTAAAATCAGTGCTTATTAATAAGCAGGGGACAAATAGTCCTTTGGTCTGAGATTGATTTTATAAGAATTCAATAACTGTAACAGGGGAGGTTTGGGAAACAGCATACACACACACGTTTCGCTTCGCAACAGGCTTTTGCTCAATCAGAATACAGGAAACTCACACTCAGACATGACTAACAAAAGACAGGGGAGAGAGAAGGTGAGTGACAAAGAGAGCAGCGAGCTAAAGAGACAGAGGTAGACGAGAGGAGAGAGAACCCCCTCCTTTTACTCCTTCATTTCCTTCCTAGCAGCCAGCTGACAACGACACAGGGGATCACCTTTTACACACACATGCTTGCGTAAGTACATCCCCCGGTTGGCAGTTGCTTGTACTAGTTCGCACACACACTAACACTGAGGGCACTCCCCTGTTTTATATGGCCCAACCCGGGTCATGCATGGCCCACAGCTGAACTACTGACGTCAGAGAAGAGGAAGGGAAAGAGAGAAGAGGAAGGGAAAGAGAGAGAGAGGGAGGAGGGAGAAAGAGAAGGGAGAGGCAGAGAGAATTCCAAAACAGGGGAGGAGACCGCTGGGCTGGTGGGAAGCTTAGAAAGCCCTCAGCTGAGTGTGTGAAGAGATATTTGGCGACGTGCCAGAGCCCTGAGCTCAGCATTCTGTAATGCACTTCCCCTCGTCTGCTCTGTAGCTTGCATAATACTGCTTAGCGCTGCACGGCAATCAGACTTAACCCTTACTTACTTACCAAAACAACGAGACAACCCTTAACTACCACTACAGAACATAATACTGCCAAGCGCTGAGCGGCTACCAGACGTAACCCTTAATCTCTTAGATGTAATAGCAAAATTGAGATTGCTGCCTAAATAGACATATCCAAAAGTAAATGCTATTCATGTGTAATTGCAAGATTCTGACATGCCAAAACGTGGTATATTTGGAAAGATGATATGGCAGATGAGAAAATTATCAGAAGATAGATAGGGGTTGCATAGTTCAGAAAACACAAGATCAAGCACACACAAAACAACTCTTAGTTTTTTTTATTTTGAAAGAAATCTTTGACTGACAAGTTAAAAGTGAATTATTGAAGCCCAGAGCTGGAAACACATCAGATGGTTTCCACAACATGTGAACAACATCAGAAAATAAAAATGGGATTGATACACCTAACTAACCTCAGCAAAAAAAGAAACGTCCTCTCACTGTCGACTGTGTATATTTTCAGCAAACTTGCCATATGTAAATATTTGTATGAACATAACAAGATTCAACAACTGAGACAAACTGAACAAGTTCCACACACATGTGACTAACAGAAATGGAATAATGTGTCCCTGAACAAAGGGGGGGGGTCAAACAGCTGCATTAAGTACTGCAGTGCATCTCCTCCTCATGGACTGCACCAGATTTGCCAGTTCTTGCTGTGAGATGTTACTCCACTCTTCCACCAAGGCAACTGCAAGTTCCCGGACATTTCTGGGGGGAATGTCCCTAGCCCTCACCCTCCGATCCAACAGGTCCCAGACGTGCTCAATTGGATTGAGATCCGGGCTCTTCGCTGGCCATGGCAGAACACTGACATTCCTGTCTTGCAAGAAATCACGCACACAACGAGCAGTATGGCTGGTGTCATTGTCATGCTGAAGAGTCATGTCAGGATGAGCCTGCAAGAAGGGTACCACGAGGGAGGAGGATGTCTTCCCTGTAATGCACAGTGTTGAGATTGCCTGCAATGACAACAAGCTCAGTACGACGATGCTGTGACACACCGCCTCAGACCATGATGGACCCTCCAAATCGATCCAGAGTACAGGCCTCAGTGTAACGCTCATTCCATCGACGATAAGCACGAATCCGACCATCACCCCTGGTGAGACAAAACCGCGACTCATCAGTGAAGAGCACTTGTTGCCAGTCCTGTCTGGTCCTGCAACAGTGGGTTTGTGCCCATAGGCGACGTTGTTGCCGGTGATGTCTGGTGAGGACCTGCCTTACAACAGACCTACAAGCCCTCAGTCCAGCCTCTCTCAGCCTATTGCGGACAGTCTGAGCACTGATGGAGGGATTGTGTATTCCTGGTGTAAATGGGGCAGTTGTTGTTGCCTTCCTGTACCTGTCCCGCAGGTGTGATGTTCGGATGTCCTGATCCTGTGCAGTTGTTATTTTATGCGGTCTGCCACTGCGAGGACAATCAGCTGTCCGTCCTGTCTCCTTGTAGCGCTGTCTTAGGCGTCTCACAGTGCGGATATTGCAATTCATTGCCCTTGGTACATCTGCAGTCCTCATGCCTCCTTGCAGTATGACCAAGGCACTTTCACACAGATAAGCAGGGACTCTGGGCATCTTTCTTTTGTGTTTTTTCAGAGTCAGTAGAAAGGCCTCTTTAGTGTCCTAAGTTTTCATAACTATGACCTTAATTGCTTACCGTCTGTAAGCTGTTAGTGTCTTAACGACCGTTCCACAGGTGCATGTTCATAAATTGTTTATGGTTCAATGAACAAGCATGGGAAACTGTATTTAAACCCTTTACAATGAAGATCTGTGAAGTTATTTGTATTTTTACGAATTCTCTTTCAAAGACAGGGTCCTGAAAAATGGACATCTCTTTTTTTTGCTGAGTTTAGAAATGGGCAGATGTTTTAGTAAACGGTGTCAGGTGTGGTCTCGGGATGTTTCCAAGTGTCCCTAAACCTCTCCAAAGTGGCATAATGTCTGTAAATTAGATATATGCAGTGCTATTACAGTTGAAGTCAGAAATTTACATACACTTAGGTTGGAGTCATTAAAACTTGTTTTTCGATCACTCCACAAATTTCTTGTTAATAAACTATAGTTTTGGCATGTCGGTTAGGACATCTAATTTGTGCATGACACAAGTAATTTTTCCAACAATTGTTGGATTATTTCACTTATAATTCACCGAATCGCAATTCCAGTGGGTCAGAAGTTTACATGCACTAAGTTGACTGTGCCTTTAAATAGCTTGGAAAATTCCAGAAAATTATGTCATGGCTTTAGAAGCTTCTGATAAGCTAATTGACATAATTTGAGTCAATTGGAAGTGTGCCTGTGGATGTATATCAAGGCCTACCTTCAAACTCAGTTTCTCTTTGCTTGACGTCATAGGAAAATCAAATCAGCCAACACCCCAGAAAAAAAAATGTGGACCTCCACAAGTCTGGTTCATCCCTGGGAGCAATTTCAAAACACCTGAAGGTACCACGTTCATCTGTACAACCAATAGTACGCAAGTATAAACACCATGGGACCACGCAGCCGTTCAGGAAGGAGACATGCTCTGTTTCCTAGAGATTAATGTACTTTGGTGCGAAAAGTGGAAATCAATCCCAGAACAACAGCAAAGGACCTTGTGAAGATGGAGGAAACGGGTACAAAAGTATCTATATCCACAGTAAAACGAGTCCTATATTGACGGTTTGCAACTGCACATGGGGACAAAGATCATATTTTTGGGAGAAATGTCCTCTGGTCTGATGAAACAAAAATAGAACTGTTTGGCCATAATGACCATAATTATGTTTGGAGGAAAAGGGGGAGGCTTGCAAGCCGAAGAACACCATCCCAACTGTGAAGCACAGGGTGGCAGCATCATGTTGTGTTTTTTTTTTTGCTGCAGGAGCTACTGGTGAACTTCACAAAATAGATGGCAGCATGAGGATGGAAAATAATGTGGATATATTGAAGCAACATCTCAAGACATCAAAGCTTGGTAGCAAATGGGTCTTCCAAATGGACAATGGCAACATGGCTTAAGGACCAAATTTGTGGCAACATGGCTTAAGGACATCAAAGTCAAGGTATTGGAGTGGCCATCACAAAGCCCTGACCTCAATCCCATAGAAAATATGTGAGCAGGACTGAAAAAGCATGTGCGAGAAAGGAGGTCTACAAACCTGACTCAGTTACACCAGCTCTGTCAGGAGGAATAGGCCAAAATTCACCCAAGCTTATGTAAGGCTACCCGAAACGTTTGACCCAAGTTAAACAATGCTACCAAATACTAATTGAGTGTATGTAAACTTCTGACCCACAGGGATTACTGATGAAAGAAATAAAAGCTGAAATAAAATCACTCTATTATTCTGACATTTCACATTCTTAAAATAAAGTGGTGATCTTAACTGACCTAAGAGGGAATTTTTACTAGGATTAAAAGGTCAGGAATTGTGAAAAACTGAGTTTAAATGTATTTAGCTAAGGTGTATGTAAACTTCAGACTTCAACTGTACATAGCTGCAATCCCTAAATGCTATTTGTTCATTATAAAAACACAATTTCTACATATCAAACACACTCAAACATCGTGGTGGTGTTATGGGGTATCCAGTGTACATTCAAGTGTCCTTTCAAACTCTCTAATGTGTCTGAATGTGGTAATTACACTGGATATGCCTAAAAGTTATTGTTCACTATAAAAACTAACATTTCAACAACACCAACCTCTCTCAAACATTGTGGTAGTGTTGGGTGACATACAGGGGATATCCAAGTGTTTTCATCATATTTTTCATGTGCAAAGATAAGGTCTCTTGGTGGACATTCAATGTTGCCATTAAGTGATACATCATCAGATAATACGAAATAGTCTACATTAATTAGGGCCGATTTCAAGTTTTCATAACAAATCGGAAATCTGTATTTTTGGATGCCAATTTTGCCAATTTTTTTCACCTTTATTTAACTAGGCAAGTCAGTTAAGAACACATTCTTATTTTCAATGACGGCCTAGGAACGGTGAGTTAACTGCCTTGTTCAGGGGCAGAACGACAGATTTTTACCTTGTCAGCTCGGGAATTCAATCTTGCAACCTTACGGTTAACGAATTGCAAAAATCGCTGAAGTTGGAGACTTTATCTCCCTCACCAACTTTAAACATCTGCTATCTGAGCAGCTAACCGATCGCTGCAGCTGTACATGGTCCATCGGTAAATAGCCCACCCAATGTACCTACCTCATCCCCATACTGTTTTTATTTACTTACTTTTCTGCTCTTTTGCACACCAGTATCTCTACCTGCACATGACCATCTGATCATTTATCACTCCAGTGTTAATCTGCTAAATTGTAATTATCTGCCTACCTCCTCATGCCTTTTGCACACAATGTATATAGACTCTTTTATTTTATTTTTTTCTACTGTGTTATTGACTTGTTTATTGTTTACTCCATGTGTAACTCTGTGTTGCTGTCTGTTCACACTGCTATGCTTTATCTTGGTCTACCTGGTTAAATAAAGAAACTAGTCCAACGCTCTAACCACCTGCCTCATGAAGAGCCTGCCTGCTACGCAAATGCAGTAAGAAGCCAAGGTAAGTTGCTAGCTAGCATTAAACGTATCTTATAAAAAAACAATCAATCAATCATAATCACTAGTTATAACTACACATGGTTGATGATATTACTAGTTTATCTAGCTTGTTCTGCGTTGAATATAATCGATGCGGTGCGCAAATATTTGATACACTGCCGATTTTGCAGGTTTTCCTACTTACAAAGCATGTAGAGGTCTGTCATTTGTATCATAGGTACACTTCAACTGAGATAGATGGAATTTAAAACACAAATTCAGAAAATCACATTGTATGATTTTTAAATAATTAATTTGCATGACATAATTATTTGATCACCTACCAACCAGTAAGAATTCTGTCTCTCACAGACCTGTTAGTTTTTCTTTAAGAAGCCCTCCTGTTCTCCACTCATTACCTGTATGAACTGCACCTGTTTGAACTCATTACCTGTATAAAAGACACCTGTCCACACACACAAAGAGACTCCAACCTCTCCACAATGGCCAAGACTAAGACTGTTTAAGGACATCAGGGATAGAATTGTAGACCTGCACAAGGCTAGGATGGGCTACAGGACAATAGGCAAGCAGCTTGGTGAGAAGGCAACAACTGTTGGCGCAATTATTAGAAAATGGAAGAAGTTCAAGATGAAGGTCAATCACCCTCGGTCTGGGGCTCCATGTAAGATCTCACCTCGTGGGGCATCAATGATCATGAGGAAGGTGAGTTGTCAGCCCAGAACTACACGGCAGGACCTGGTCAATGACCTGAAGAGAGCTGGGACCACAGTCTCAAAGAAAACCATTCGTAACACACTATGCCGTCATGGATTAAAATACTGTGGCGCACGCAAGGTCCCCCTGCTCAAGCCAGCGCATGTCCAGGCCCATCTGAAGTTTGCCAATGACCATCTGGATGATCCAGAGGAGGAATGGGAGAAGGACATGTGGTCTGACGAGACAAAAATAGAGCTTTTTGGTCTAAACTCCACTCGCCGTGTTTGGAGGAAGAAGAAGGATGAGTACAACCCCAAGAACACCATCCCAACCGTGAAGCATGGAGGTGGAAACATCATTCTTTGGGGATACTTTTCTGCAAAGGGGACAGGACGACTGCACCATATTGAGGGGAGGATGGATGGGGCCATGTATCGCGAGATCTTGGCCAACAACCTCCTTCCCTCAGTAAGAGCATTGAAGATGGGTCGTGGCTGGGTCTTCCAGCATGACAACAACCCGAAACACACAGCCAGGGCAACTAAGGCGTGGCTCTGTAAGAAGCATCTCAAGGTCCTGGAGTGGCCTAGCCAGTCTCCAGACCTGAACCTAACAGAAAATCTTTGGAGGGAGCTGAAAGTCCGTATTGCCCAGCGACAGCCCCAAAACCTGAAGGATCTGGATGGAGGATTGGGCCAAAATCCCTGCTGCAGTGTGTGCAAACCTGGTCAAGAAACAAAAGATTCTGTACCAAATATTAAGTTCTGCTTTTCTGATGTATCAAATACTTATGTCATGCAATAAAATGCAAATTAATTACTTAAAAATCATACAATGTGATTTTCTGGATTTTTGTTTTAGATTCCGTCTCTCACAATTGAAGTGTACCTATAATAAAAATTACAGACCTCTACATGCTTTGTAAGTATCAAATATTTGTTCTCCCCACTTTATATGCAACAATTTGGGTCGCCTGGCTCTTTGCGAACTAATGTGCCAGAATTTTACGGAATTATGACATAACATTGAAGGTTGTGCAATGTAACAGGAATATTTAGACTTATGGATGCCACCCGTTAGATAAAATACGGAACGGTTCCGTATTTCACTGAAAGAATAAACGTTTTGTTTTCGAGATGATAGTTTCCAGATTCAACCATATTAATGACCTAAGGCTCGTATTTCTGTGTGTTATTAAGTTATAATTAAGTCTATGATTTGATAGAGCAGTCTGACTGAGCGATGGTAGGCACCAGCAGGCTCGTAAGCATTCATTCAAACAGCACTTTCGTGCGTTTTGCCAGCAGCTCGTCGCTGTGCTTCAAGCATTGCACTGTTTATGACTTCAACCCTATCAACTCCCGAGATGAGGCTGGTGTAACCGATGTGAAATGGCTAGCTAGTTAGCGGGGTGCGCACTAATAGCGTTTCAAACCTCACTCGCTCTGAGACTTGGAATAGTTGTTCCCCTTGCTCTGCATGGGTAACGTTGCTTCGAGGGTGGCTGTTGTCGATGTGTTCCTGGTTCGAGCCCAGGTAGGAGCGAGAAGAGGGATGGAAGCTATACTGTTACACTGGCAATACTAAAGTGCCTATAAGAACATCCAAGGTATATGAAATACAAATCGTATAGAGAGAAATAGTCCTATAATTCCTATAACTACAACCTAAAACTTCTTCCCTGAGAATATTGAAGACTCATGTTAAAAGGAACCACCAGCTTTCATATGGTCTCATGTTCTGAGCAAGGAATTTAAACGTTAGCTTTCTTACATGGCACATATTGTACTTTTACTTTCTTCTCCAACACTTTGTTTTTGCATTATTTAAACCAAATTGAACATGTTTCATTATTTATGAGGCTAAGTTTATTTTATTGATGTATTATATTATTACGTTAAAATAAGTGTTCATTCAGTATTGTTGTGATTGTCATTATTACAAATAAATAAAAAAATTGTCAGATTAATCGGTATCTGCCTTTTTTGGTCCTCCAATAATCGGTATTGAAAAATCCTAATCGGTCGACCGCTAGTTCCTACCAAAGATTTTAAAGCACAGATCAATAGCCAAGATGCTCAGCTTTCCGCACACACCCTGCTTTTGCAGATAGGTACTACCGTTCTCATACCAAACTGAATTGATGAAAATCAAATCAAATAGGGTCCCCAAATATGGGGATTTTACATTTTTATTTACTTACCAAAGCAACCAGACAACCCTTAAGAAAAGATCTTAGTAGCTAGCTAACTTTTTAGTTTGGATCCAGCGACGCAATTGGCATCAGTTGCTGGGACTGCTAGTCTCTATCCAGTGATCCTGCCGACCAAGGACAGGTCTGAGGAACTATTTGGCGTTGCGGCTAGCCTAGCTGCTAGCTGCATATCAAGCTAGCAGGGCTTTAACGCAGCCCGCGACAGTTAGCCTTTGTGGCTGGGACCCCGGATTGTCCCAGGTTTGTGGCTGTCTAGATCCCTGCTGTTTGTTGTTTTCAATCTTCCCTGTGACCTGCCCTGTCATGAACTGTGAGGAGTAACAGCAAAACATACGTTGCTAGCTACAATGACAAAGACCAAAGCCGGCGGGAGTACCGTTGAGGACAGTGGTGTGTCTCTATCACACGTGAAGGGTCTTTTAAAAGAACAAAAGAGTTCTACAAGCAGGTGTTACAACAACAAGAAAATAGCTTCAAGTGTTTTGTCCAAATACTGGTAGATTCAACTAATAAAATAATGGACGACCTGACCAAAGAGGTCCAGGACCTGGAGAACAGTATGCCGTTCTCCCAGGGTCAGCTCGATTAGTTGAAACAGGAGAACGGCAAGAGGACAACAATCTGTAAGTCATTGAGAGAGGACATAAGTTATGTGTGTGAATCCATGAAGTCTGATTTATCCTGCATTGTTATTTCAAGGGACAATCAAGGCGGAACAACATGTTTGTGGACGGAATTGCAGAATCTCAACGTGAGACCTGGATGGAGTCTGAGGACAAAGTGGGGGAAATTATCTCTGAAAAATGTAAGATGGACCACATGGTGATTGAGGAGTATCCTGAAGCTGTGTGCCAGAAGAGGAAAGAACTGATCCCAGTCATGAAAGCTGCCAGAGCGCGTGGGGACATTACTTACATCCACTATGACAGGCTCAGTGTCCACCCCCCCTCCCAGAAGCCTGGAAGGGATGAGAGAGCCAAGCCTATGGGTTTGTAGCTTCTTCCCCACAGCACACACATACACACCAATTGATTAATGGACTGCTGAATGTAGAATTGTTTCTCTTGCTTGGTTTGCTCTTTTCAGTATTATGTCTATCTGATAAGCTACCCAGGAAAGGGCTGCAAACAGCCCATATTAATATATGTAGCCTTAGAAATAAGGTTCATGAAATCAATAACTTGCTACTGCATTTGATGATACAGCAGTAGCAATACAAGGATATTACATCCATAAAAGAGAGAGAAATGCATATGGAGAGGTGTTGCTGCGCACGTGCGTGTGTGTGTGTATATATTCAGAGCCGTTTCCCTGTAATGCTTAGAGAAGATCTTATGTCAAGTGTTATTGAAGTGTTGTGGTTGCAGGTTCACTTGTCACATCTAATGCCTTTTCTTTAGGGGTGTTGCTATAGGCCACCAAGTGATAACAGTCAATATCGAATCTGATGTAAACAGAGAGGTCTACTTTCTTGGGGACCTGACTATTGACTGGTTTTCATCAAGCTGTCCGTTCAAGAGGAAGCTTCTTACTGTAACCAGTGCATGTAATCTGGTTCAGGTTATTAATCAACCTACCAGGGTGGTTACAAACACGACAGGAACAAGATCATCCACATGTATCGATCACATTTTAACTAATAATGTAAAACTTTGTTCTAAAGCCATACCCATTGGGTGCAGTGATCCCAATATTGTGGCTATACCCAGGAATGCCAAAGTTCCAACAGTTGGGCCTGAAATGGTGTATAAGAGATCATACAAAATATTTAGCTGTGACTCATGTGGATGTTGAAAATATTTGTTGGTCTGATGTGATTAATGAGGAGCATCCAGACGCTGCACTTGATGAATTTATGAAATTGCATCTTCCAATTATTGATAAACATGCACCTGTTAAGAGTTCTAACAGTCAGTTTCTTAAGGCTCCGTGGACTGATGAGGAATTGAAAAACGGTATGGTTGTAAGAGATGGGGCAAAAAGAGTGGCTAATAAGTCTGGCTGCACATCTGACTGGCTGACTTACTGCAAATTGAGAAAGTATGTGACTAAACTCAACAACAAAAAAATAACTAAATGTATTATGAAGCCAAGTTCAATGATATAAAGAACAATGGGGAAAAAACTTGAGTACTTTAAATTATGGGCAGAAAGACTAATTCAACTCAACTAATTCAACTTCAATTATTTATATTTGGCAAACCTTAGGCAGGAAATGCCATCGTATTCGTGCAAAAAAAATAATAATGAAGAAAAGCATTGCAAGTTTGAATTTTGAAAAGTTAGTGTGGGAGAGGTGGAAACATTATTGTTATCAATCAATAATGATAAACCTCCTGGCATTGATAACTTAGATGGAAAACTACTGAGGATGATTCTGGCCACTCCTATCTGTCATATATTTAATCTAAGCCTAGTGGAAAGTCTTGTCCTCAGGTCTGGAGGGAAGCCAAAGTAATTCCGCTACCTAAAAGTGGTGAAGCAGCCTTTACTGGTTCTAACAGCAGACCTATCAGCTTGCTGCCAGCTCTTAGCAAACTGTTGGGAAAAAAATGTGTTTAACCAAATACAATGCTACTTCTCTGTAAACAAATTAACAACAGACTTTCAGCATGCTTATAGAGAAGGGCATTCAGCATGTACTGCACTGACACAAATGACTGATGATTGGTTGAAAGAAATTTAGAATAAGAAGATTGTGGGAAGATTGTGGGAGCTGTGCTGTTTTCACCTTAGGGATTTTATATTGCAACCTTTCGTTTACGAGTCCAACGCTCTCACCACAAGGCTACCTGCCGTCCCCGCGTTACTCATCTCATGTGTGTAAACTGTACTCTATACTATTCTACGGTATCTTAGTCATTTTAATTGTTTGTAAATGTTGCATCACCCATCTCATATGTATATACTGTATTATGCCACTGTGTGTGTGTATATATATATATTTTTTGGTCACACTGACACCCACACGTCAGAGCGGCATTGGCCTAAGATACAGTGGTATAATATAGAGTACGATGAAATTAAGATGTGTGTGTATATATATATATATATATATACACACACACACACACAGTGGGGCAAAAAAGTATTTAGTCAGCCACCAATTGTGCAAGTTCTCCTACTTAAAAAGATGAGAGGCCTGTAATTTTCATCATAGGTACACTTCAACTATGACAGACAAAATGAGAAACAAAATCCAAAAAATCACATTGTAGGATTTTTTTATGAATTTATTTGCAAATTATGGTGGAAAATAAGTATTTGGTCACCTTCAAACAAGCAAGATTTCTGGCTCTCACAGACCTGTAACTTACTTCTTCTTTAAGAGGCTCCTCTGTCCTCCACTCGTTACCTGTATTAATGGCACCTGTTTGAACTTGTTATCAGTATAAAAGACACCTGTCCACAACCTCAAACAGTCACACTCCAAACTCCACTATGAGTTTCCCAGAACAACTGCAAAGGACTGTGTGAAGATGCTGGAGGAAACAGGTACAGAAGTATCTATATTCACAGTAAAACGAGTCATATATCAACATTACCTTGAAAGGCCGCTCAACAAGGAAGAAGCCACTGCTCCAAAACCGCCATAAAAAAGACAGACTACGGTTTGCAACTGCACATGGAGACAAAGATCATACTTTTTGGAGAAATGTCCTCTGGTCTGATGAAACAAAAATAGAACTGTTTGGCCATAATGACCATCATTATGTTTGGAGGAAAATGGGGGATGCTTGCAAGCCGAAGAAAACCATCCCAACTGTGAAGCACGGGGGTGGCAGCATCATGTTGTGGGGGTGCTTTGCTGCAGGAGGGACTGGTGTACTTCACAAAATAGATGGCATCATGAGGATGGAAAATCATGAGGATGGAAAATCATGTGGATGGAAAATCATGTGGATATATTAAGCAACATCTCAAGACATCAGTCAGGAAGTTAAGGCTTGGTCACAAACGCTATTCCAAATGGACAATGACCCCAAGCATACTTACAAAGTTTTGGAAAAATTGCTTAAGGACAATAAAGTCAAGGTATTGGAGTGGCCATCATAAAGGCCTGACTTCAATCCTATAGAAAATGTGGGCAGAACTGAAAAAGCGTGTGCGAGCAAGGAGGCCTACAAACCTGACTCAGTTACACCAGCTCTGTCAGGAGGAATGGGCCAAATATTCACAAAATGTATTGTGGGAAGCTTGTGGAAGGCTACCCAAAACATTTGACCCAAGTTAAACAAGTTAAAGGCAATGCTACAAAATACTAATTGACTGTATGTAAACTTCGGACGCACTGGGAATGTGATGAAAGAAACAAAAGCTTAAATAAATATTTCTCTCTACTTCTGACATTCTGACATTTCACATTTTTAAAATAAAGTGGTGATCATAACTGACCTAAGACAGGGAATATTTACTATGATTAAATGTCAGGAATTGTGAAAAACTGAGTTTAAATGTATTTGGCCAAGGTGTATATAAACTTCCAACTTCAACTGTATATGTTGTGAAACTGTTAGATATTTCTTGTTAGACACTACTGCACTGTCGGAGCTAGAAGCACAAGCATTTCGCTCCACCCGCAATAACATCTGCTAAACACGTGTATGTGACCAATAAAACGTGATTTGATTTTGATTTAGTAATCAGAGGGCTGATATTAATACTTGGCATGCCAGTCTCTCTTTGCTAAGAGTTGAGGAGAGACTGACTGCATCACTTCTTTTCATAAGAAACATTGATGTGTTGAAAATCCCAAATGGTTTGCATAGTCAACACACAGTTCTGACACACACACCCACCAGACATGCCACCAGGGGTCTTTTCAGTCCCCAAATCCAGAACAAATTCAAGAAAGTGTACAGTATTATATAGAGCCATTATTGCATGGAACTCTGTTCCATCTCATATTGCTCAAGTGAACAGCAAACAGATAAAGCAACACCTCGTGGCACAACGCCTCCCCTATTTGACCTAGATAGTTTGTGTGTATGTGATGATATGTAGCTTACGTGTGCCTTTAAATTTTTTTTTTATGTAGTTCTGTCCTTGAGCTCATCTATTAATGTTCTGTAGTATGTCATGTTTCATGTGGAACCCAGGGGTCGGATTCACGAAACATTACTTATGAAAAAAACGTAAGAAGTTTCTTAAGGAAAAAAATAGGAAGTTCATAAGAGTTTGTAAATGCAATTCCTCAAAATGTTCTTAGGAATTTGTAAATATCTTCTTAGGTGGCTTTGACATTAGTGACGTGCTTGAAACCAATAAATAAACCTGTGACAGGGAAGGTAAAACATTTTTTGGGGTTATTTAGTTATTTTTCACACATTATAACTATCTGACTAGCGATATCAAAATCAAAAAAAGATTAAAAAAAGAGATTGAAGTGGAGGAAATAACAGCCAGGAAAAGGTTGAAGTTGGGGAGACTTGATGCGGGGTCACTGCAGAGAGTCAAAGGAAAGGCTGGGTGAGAATGGCCGAGTCGGTCTCTGCCGTCGGGGGTATGGCAAGGGACAGTGACGCCATAAAAAGAAGTGGTTCGACAACAAGTCGGCTGCTAAGAAGGGAGCTGAGAGACCAGTAAGTTAGTTAGCTACGTTAATTAGCTAACATGTAAAGACATTATAGCCAACAATAGCTAAGTCGGCCAAGTTCTTCTTTGCAAATTGACGAGATAGCGCTAGCTGTTTAACACTTCTAGAATATTGTAATATATTGTTAATTACTAGCTAGCTAGATAATGCGTGTATAATTTGTATTCTTGCTGTATTTAAATATCCGATAGCCAACTGTGTCTGTAGTGCAAGAAAATATTCATGGTTACAAAGGTATCAATTTATCTCAAGACAAGAGTTTAGCTGTCTAAAGATAAAGCATTATTTTCAAGAATCACATTTATTCTTAACTTTTTTCTTAGGAAGAAACTTGGCCAGGTCGCAGTTGTAAATGAGAACTTGTTCTCAACTAGCCTACCTGGTTACATAAAGGTGAAATAAAAATAAAATAACTTAGGAAAACCATTAAGAACATTTCCAATAACTTTATTGAGGAATAGCAACTTTGCTTAACTTTCTTCTTAAGTCTATATTTAAGGAAAAATGCCAGTTAAGAAGAGATTTCTTCTTAAAACTTCTTTGGGGTCATTGTCCCTTCCACGGGACGGTTGAACTAACGTAGGTTAATGCGATTAGCATGAGGTTGTAAGTAACAAGAACATTTCCCAGGACATAGACATATCTGATATTGGCAGAAAGCTTAAATTATTGTTAATCTAACTGCAGTGTCCAATTTACAGTAGCTATTACAGTGAAATAATACCATTCTACTGTTTGAGGAAGGTGCACAATTTTGCACATAGAAAGTTATAAATAAACAGATTAGGCATATTTGGCCAGTCTTGATACAAAACTTTGAACAGAAATGCAATAGTTTGATCAGTCTAAAACTTTTCACATACACTGCTGCCATCTAGTGGCCAGAAAGTATATCGCACCTGGGCTGGAATAGTACATTATGGCCTCTCTTGCATTTCAAAGATGATACAAAATAAAATACAAAGGAACGGTTGCTTTTTTCTTTGTATTATCTTTTACCAGATTTATTGTGTTATATTCTCCTACATTCCTTTCACATTTTCACAAATTTCAAAGTGTTTCCATTCAAATGGTAACAAGAATATGCATATCCTTGCTTCGGGGCCTGAGCTACAGGCAGTTAGATTTGGGTATGTCATTTCAGACGAAAATTGAAAAAAGGGGCGGATCCTTAAGAGGTTGTTTAAGAAGGTTTTGTGAATCCGGCTCCAGGAGAGTAGCCGCTGCTATTGCAACAGCTAATGGGGATCCTAATAAAATACAAAAAAATACCAACTACCATTACAGAACATAACTGTCTAGCAGTGCGCGGCAACCAGACTTAACCCTCAACTACCACTACAGACTATATACACATACACACTATCTAGAGATGCATTAACCCTTAACTGCCTACCACAGCAACTAGACAACTAGACTACCATTTTAAAGGGTAGACTGTGATATGACGTAGATTCAGAAAGTAATCGGCATAGTGGGTCAATTTCCGCAACAACTAAGAGCAATGAAGCGTGAGGCTCAACTTCTCTGTTTTGGTCCCATGACTACCACCCTGGAAGAGCGTAAAGGGAACCCGTGCACATGCTGTGTGAGAGCGAAGGCTTGCATCTCGCTCATCTCAATATCTGTGCTTCTGCTCTGAATTAGAGGAATCAATGTTATCACTCCACATACAATGGAGTCAATGGATGATTAACTATAGGTCCAGTAAATGGAAAACTGAGAAGGGCTTTTAGTGGGGCATAACAAGGGTCAGCCCATCATGGCCTGTGAGAGAGCAGTGGCACCCTATGGGGCTGTCTGTAAGGACCCTGTCATGCCAGAGGCTGTCCAGTTGGTTGCCCGTCGAGACGGCTGGCTAGAGGGGCCATTCTGGTTCTCACAGCACTGTGACAAAGACCGCCTTTAACTGTGTAGTTATTAGACAATGGCTAGCTACCCTCCCATTCCTTACCTCTGCCACACAGCCAATAGGAATAGAGCATGCTCTGTAGACAACAACAAGAGGTGTGGGGAGGGTGTGAGGGGGAGTGCACGAGGGGGGGAACAGGGTGTCGTGTGGGGGGGGGGGGGTCTGTGTGTGTGTGGAGGAGGATGCTTCACAAAGCTCTGAATTGGGTCGATGAGGATTTGCGTAAAGTAGGCCAATCTGTGTCCCTCTGAAGACGTCTCCTCATATAGAGCGTCTCCTCAATGTACCAACACACACTCACCAATTAACAGAAGGTTATATCTGACAACACTGCTGCTGTCGCTACGTGTGGTGCAGTAAAACCAAGGTGCATGAACTGACAAGTTAAACCTTTCAACTCAGCGCTTCCGTCATCCCTTATACGCCATGAAAATGGCAGATTTTGTAATTGATGAGTGATTAATGCAGTGGCTGTACAGTAACATGCTATATGTTATGTCTGCGCTATACAGTGCTGTATTGGTTTTGACTGACAGTCATTCTGAACTTGAGGACCACTCGCCACAAGAAGATGCCCCCATCCCTCCAGCTAATTGGGCCACTTTTGCACATTTGTTGTTGTCGGAGTGAGGACAATGCTTTAAATCATGAGGAGTCGATGTGTTCTGAAAGATGAGATTTGTATTTGTGTTTATTATGGATCCCCATTAGTTCCTGCCAAAGCAGCAGCTACTCTTCCTGGGGTCCAGCAAAATGAAGGCAGTTTATATCATTTTAAAACACTACAATGCATTCACAGATTTCACAACACACTGTGTGCCCTCAGGCCCCTCCTCCACCACTACCACACATCTACAGTACAAAATACATGTGTATGTATAGTGTGTATGTTATCCTGTGTGTGTGTGTGTGTGTGCCAATGTGTGTGTTGCCTCACAGTCCCCACTGTTCCATAAAGTGTTTTTTAATCTGTTTTTTAAATGTAATTTTACTGCTTACGTCAGTTACTTGATATGGAATAGAGTTCCATGTAGTCATGGCTCCATGTAATACTGTGTGCCTCGCATAGTCTGTTCTGGACTGTGAAGAGACCTCGTCTTGTAGGGTATACATGGGTGTCTGAGCTGTGTGCCAGTAGTTCAAACAGACAGATCTGATGTTGAGGAGTATAATTGATGTCATACAAGCAAACCACACACCCACGAGTTTAAACATGCACTTCACATTTCCATTTCCCGTGTCAACATTTATGATCTCCACATTGGCACTAGAATAAAGCTTTCAAATGATGCCCACCTGACACAGATTGCGATTTATAATGGAACTTTTTTGGATTGCGTAAACAGCAACCGTAATTGTGTGATTCTGGGGACGCAAGGCTGTGTTCCAAACAAAAAACTACAAGTGTGTTTGTTTCAGTTCCTCAATGGCAAAGCTAAGAGAGCTCAAACAAATCATTGAAGGCTCTTTCCTTGAGTCATAAAGGTGCATTAACATGACGTAGACAGTTGGAAGAAGTGTGTGACCACTTGGAGACACCAGTTAGATCTCACACTCAGTCCCTTCTAATAGTTTCCCCCTCATCTTGCACCTACTCCAAATATTCTTATCATGTTCCTGAATGTATCCAGAGTATTCTCAGATTTCATTATCAATACATGCTGTGAAAAGTACAGTAAATGTAAAACACACTAAATCAACAGTGTGATGTATGGATTCAGTCTTGTGTCAGGTGAACTGTTGTGTCCTCACCTTTTGGTCTGATCATGTCCCCATAATGTCCAAAGTGTTCTCTTTTAATTGCTATCGCGGTCATGGATATGATTTGTATAGTTCTTCTGTTAGAAACATTTCAATTTGGCCACTTCCACACTGTAAGAGGTTCCTATGTGGCTCAGTTGGTAGAGCATGGCACTTGCAACGCCAGGGTTGTGGGTTCGATTCCCCCAGAGATCAGTACAAAAATATATACACTCACTACTGTAAGTGGCTCTGGATAAGAGTGTCTGCTAAATGACTCAAATGTAAATGTAAGGGGTTACTGACGACAATTCATTGGCCTATTCAATAACTATAAGGATAATTTATTCTTGAACTTCAATGTATAGGTTTTCCTTTACACCACTAAAGCCAGTAGCAGACTGTATGCCTCAGAGGAAGAGATTCTTTCCAACCAGACACCCTGCAGCTCTGTCTGAAAACAACATGAATTGACCTCAGGAAAAAGGAGGAGAGACACCCTATACAACAAGAGGCTCAAACCCACACAGAAATGGTTTAAAACTACCTCGGGAAAGGAGAGAGACCTTGGAAAAAGGAGAGAAAGAAAGGTCCTGAACAACAGTGGAGGAGGTGTAAAGAGTCTGGCAACTCAGACTGGACACGATTGTATCTGTGTTTTTTATGGCGTCCATTTCACTGGCCACAAAAGGGACCGGTGTGTGTGTCGTCACGCGTTAAGTTAGCTGGTGTAGGCCGCTCTCTTTTTCTCTGTTTATAGCCTCCAACAGTGACACACAGTCACACACACTGATCCACCAATACACAAACATGTACCATGCATTGGAGCACTTCTACTTATTTAGTTTCTTTCTTGTTTTGCCAGTTTTTGATATTCTTCTCCTTCTCTATTTTTCTCCCTCTTGTATTTCAGTTGAAGTATTCAGAGCAATCACTGCATTGCAAACAGCAATCACCCCTTTGCTGTGCTCACTGAAAGCAGAGAGAAGGGGATGGCGTTTAAAAAGACACTTATGGGAGGGAGAGGGGGACAGACGGAAAGGGGTGAACAGATTTTAGACAGTACAGAAAGAGCGAATCTGGCTGCTTTTAAGTGAGAGGGGACGCACAGACGCACATAGTACACTATAGTTACCTCCGAGAGGGGGACAGACACACATAGTACACTATAGTTACCTCCGAGAGGGGACGCACAGACGCACATAGTACACTATAGTTACCTCCGAGAGGGGGACAGACACACATAGTACACTATAGTTACCTCCGAGAGGGGACGCACAGACGCACATAGTACACTATAGTTACCTCCGAGAGGGGGACAGACGCACATAGTACACTATAGTTACCTCCGAGAGGGGGACAGACACACATAGTACACTATAGTTACCTCCGAGAGGGGACGCACAGACGCACATAGTACACTATAGTTACCTCCGAGAGGGGGACAGACACACATAGTACACTATAGTTACCTCCGAGAGGGGACGCACAGACGCACATAGTACACTATAGTTACCTCCGAGAGGGGGACAGACGCACATAGTACACTATAGTTACCTCCGAGAGGGGGACAGACACACATAGTACACTATAGTTACCTCCGAGAGGGGACGCACAGACGCACATAGTACACTATAGTTACCTCCGAGAGGGGGACAGACGCACATAGTACACTATAGTTACCTCCTAGAGGGGGACAGATGCACATAGTACACTATAGTTACCTCCGAGAGGGGGACAGACACACATAGTACACTATAGTTACCTCCGAGAGGGGGACAGACATAGTACACTATAGTTACCTCCGAGAGGGGGACAGACATAGTACACTACAGTTACCTCCGAGAGGGGACGCACAGACGCACATAGTACACTATAGTTACCTCCGAGAGGGGGACAGACGCACATAGTACACTATAGTTACCTCCGAGAGGGGACGCACAGACGCACATAGTACACTATAGTTACCTCCGAGAGGGGACGCACAGACGCACATAGTACACTATAGTTACCTCCGAGAGGGGGACAGACACACATAGTACACTATAGTTACCTCCGAGAGGGGGACAGACACACATAGTACACTATAGTTACCTCCGAGAGGGGGACAGACACACATAGTACACTATAGTTACCTCCGAGAGGGGGACAGACACACATAGTACACTATAGTTACCTCCGAGAGGGGGACAGACACACATAGTACACTATAGTTACCTCCGAGAGGGGACGCACAGACGCACATAGTACACTATAGTTACCTCCGAGAGGGGGACAGACACACATAGTACACTATAGTTACCTCCGAGAGGGGGACAGACACACATAGTACACTATAGTTACCTCCGAAAGGGGGACAGACACACATAGTACACTATAGTTACCTCCGAGAGGGGGACAGACGCACATAGTACACTATAGTTACCTCCGAGAGGGGGACAGACGCACATAGTACACTATAGTTACCTCCGAGAGGGGACGCACAGACGCACATAGTACACTATAGTTACCTCCGAGAGGGGACGCACAGACGCACATAGTACACTATAGTTACCTCCGAGAGGGGACAGACACACATAGTACACTATAGTTACCTCCGAGAGGGGGACAGACGCACATAGTACACTATAGTTACCTCCGAGAGGGGGACAGACATAGTACACTATAGTTACCTCCGAGAGGGGGACAGACACACATAGTACACTATAGTTACCTCCGAGAGGGGGACAGACGCACATAGTACACTATAGTTACCTCCGAGAGGGGGACAGACATAGTACACTATAGTTACCTCCGAGAGGGGGACAGACACACATAGTACACTATAGTTACCTCCGAGAGGGGGACAGACACACATAGTACACTATAGTTACCTCCGAGAGGGGGACAGACGCACATAGTACACTATAGTTACCTCCGAGAGGGGGACAGACGCACATAGTACACTATAGTTACCTCCGAGAGGGGGACAGACATAGTACACTATAGTTCCCTCCGAGAGGGGGACAGACATAGTACACTATAGTTACCTCCGAGAGGGGGACAGACGCACATAGTACACTATAGTTACCTCCGAGAGGGGGACAGACACACATAGTACACTATAGTTACCTCCGAGAGGGGGACAGACGCACATAGTACACTATAGTTACCTCCGAGAGGGGGACAGACACACATAGTACACTATAGTTACCTCCGAGAGGGGGACAGACGCACATAGTACACTATAGTTACCTCCGAGAGGGGGACAGACACACATAGTACACTATAGTTACCTCCGAGAGGGGGACAGACACACATAGTACACTATAGTTACCTCCGAGAGGGGGACAGACATAGTACACTATAGTTACCTCCGAGAGGGGTACAGACGCACATAGTACACTATAGTTACCTCTGAGAGGGGGACAGACGCACATAGTACACTATAGTTACCTCCGAGAGGGGGACAGACGCACATAGTACACTATAGTTACCTCCGAGAGGGGGACAGACGCACATAGTACACTATAGTTACCTCCGAGAGGGGGACAGACGCACATAGTACACTATAGTTACCTCCGAGAGGGGGACAGACACACATAGTACACTATAGTTACCTCCGAGAGGGGGACAGACACACATAGTACACTATAGTTACCTCCGAGAGGGGGACAGACACACATAGTACACTATAGTTACCTCCGAGAGGGGGACAGACACACATAGTACACTATAGTTACCTCCGAGAGGAGGACAGACACACATAGTACACTATAGTTACCTCCGAGAG
The DNA here is from genome assembly GCF_002021735.2 of Oncorhynchus kisutch. NCBI lineage: Eukaryota > Metazoa > Chordata > Actinopteri > Salmoniformes > Salmonidae > Oncorhynchus > Oncorhynchus kisutch. The sequence goes on along the minus strand of NC_034179.2, from coordinate 17,509,645 downwards.
GGGGACAGACACACATAGTACACTATAGTTACCTCCGAGAGGGGGACAGACACACATAGTACACTACAGTTACCTCCGAGAGGGGGACAGACACACATAGTACACTATAGTTACCTCCGAGAGGGGGACAGACATAGTACACTATAGTTACCTCCGAGAGGGGGACAGACACACATAGTACACTATAGTTACCTCCTATGTGTGTCTGTCCCCCTCTCGGAGGTAACTATAGTGTACTATGTGTGTCTGTCCCCTCTCGGAGGTAACTGTAGTGTACTATGTGTGTCTGTCCCCCTCTCGGAGGTAACTATAGTGTACTATGTGTGTCTGTCCCCCTCTCGGAGGTAAATATAGTGTACTATGTGTGTCTGTCCTCCTCTCGGAGGTAACTATAGTGTACTATGTGTGTCTGTCCCCCTCTCGGAGGTAACTATAGTGTACTATGTGTGTCTGTCCCCCTCTCGGAGGTAACTATAGTGTACTATGTGTGTCTGTCCCCCTCTCGGAGGTAACTATAGTGTACTATGTGTGTCTGTCCCCCTCTCGGAGGTAACTATAGTGTACTATGTGTGTCTGTCCCCCTCTCGGAGGTAACTATAGTGTACTATGTGTGTCTGTCCCCCTCTCGGAGGTAACTATAGTGTACTATGTGTGTCTGTCCCCCTCTCGGAGGTAACTATAGTGTACTATGTGTGTCTGTCCCCCTCTCGGAGGTAACTATAGTGTACTATGTGTGTCTGTCCCCCTCTCGGAGGTAACTATAGTGTACTATGTGTGTCTGTCCCCCTCTCGGAGGTAACTATAGTGTACTATGTGTGTCTGCCCCCCTCTCGGAGGTAACTATAGTGTACTATGTGTGTCTGCCCCCCTCTCGTACACTATAGTTACCTCCGAGAGGGGGACAGACACACATAGTACACTATAGTTACCTCCGAGAGGGGGACAGACACACATAGTACACTATAGTTACCTCCGAGAGGGGTAAGTTGCTTTTCTAGTTTTATTGATAATTAGTAGCAATCAGTTGTACTTCTATAACAAACAATTGTATTTATTTCTCATAAGTGTGTGTAAAAATCAAGGAAAACTGAAAAGGACAGAGAGGGTAAGGAGGAGAGATGAAGAGTTCATTATGATCCACAGCTAACTAACACATTCCCTCTCCTAAGAACAGTACTACACTGTAACCCAGATCTGTCACACACATACACACTGACTGCACTGATTACCAGTCCAACTCCTGGAAACAAAGACCTGCTGAAAAATTAAACTGTCAGAGTATCAGGTGGAGGAGGGAAAATAAAAATGGCTGGCATTACATTTTTTCTCTTTTTAATTTCAGTAGCGTTCCCTGACGTATACTGTCCCCCATTTCTTTAGCCTCACACACACACACACACACACACTGCTGGGAGCACAAATAGTTATCTTTCCCAAAGGTCTCTCGTTCCCACCACTCGGATAAACAACTCCAGACAAAAGATCCATTCTGCTGGTGTTGGCAGAGGGAGCAAGTTAAAGAAACTAAACTAGCTACACAGTTTCAAACTATAACAGATGAATGGCACCTCAGAACAACAGTGTGACCAAACTGTGCTACACAGCCAGGAGGTTTCCATGAGGCTGGGAAACATTTACTCAACAAGGACAGACACCATTCATTACTGAAAATGAAGGAATTACATAAAGGTGGGAGAGACACAGAGAGAGAGGAGACAGAGAGAGAGAGAGAGGGAGACAGAGAGAGAGAGAGGAGACAGAGAGCACAATTAGACCCAACCAAATCATGAGAAAACAAAAAGATAACTACTTAACACATTGGAAAGAATTAACAAAAAAACAGAGCAAACTAGAATGCTATTTGGCCCTACACAGAGAGTACACAGCGGCAGAATACCTGACCACTGTGACTGACCCAAAATTAAGGAAAGCCTTGACTATGTACAGACTCAGTGAGCATAGCCTTGCTATTGAGAAAGGCCGCCGTAGGCAGACTTGGCTCTCAAGAGAAGACAGGCTATGTGCTCACTGCCCACAAAATGAGGTGGAAACTGAGCTGCACTTCCTAACCTCCTGCCCAATGTATGACCATATTAGAGAGACATATTTCCCTCAGATTACACAGATCCACAAAGAATTCGAAAACAAATCCAATTTTGAAAAACTCCCATATCTACTGGGTGAAATTCCACAGTGTGCCATCACAGCAGCAAGATTTGTGACCTGTTGCCACGAGAAAAGGGCAACCAGTGAAGAACAAACACCATTGTAAATACAACCCATATTTATGCTTATTTATTTTATCTTGTGTCCTTTAGCCATTTGTACATTGTTAGAACACTGTATATATATATATAATATGACATTTGTAATGTCTTTACTGTTTTGAAACTTCTGTATGTGTAATGTTTACTGTTCATTTTTGTTGTTTTGCACTTTATATATTCACTTTGTATGTTGTCTACCTCACTTGCTTTGGCAATGTTAACACATGTTTCCCATGCCAATAAAGCCCTTGAATTGAATTGAATTGAATTGAGAGAGAGGAGACAGAGAGAGAGAGAGGAGACAGAGACAGAGAGAGGGAGAGAGGAGAGAGAGAGAGAGGAGACAGAGAGAGAGAGAGAGAAGAGAGAGAGAGAGAGGAGACGAGAGAGAGAGAGAGAGGAGACAGAGAGAGGAGACAGAGAGAGAGAAGAGAGAGAGAGAGAGAGGAGACGAGAGAGAGAGAGAGAGGAGAGAGAGAGGAGAGAGAGAGGAGACAGAGAGAGGAGACAGAGAGAGAGGAGAGAGAGAGAGAGAGAGAGAGAGAGGAGACAGAGCGAGAGGAGACAGAGCGAGAGGAGACAGAGGAGACAGAGAGACAGAGAGGAGACAGAGAGAGAGGAGACAGAGAGAGAGAGAGAGAGAGAGAGAGAGAGAGAGAGAGAGAGAGGAGACAGAGAGAGGAGACAGAGAGAGAGGAGACAGAGAGAGAGGAGACAGAGAGAGAGGAGACAGAGAGAGACAGAGAGAGGAGAGAGAGAGGAGACAAAGAGAGAGAGGAGACAGAGAGAGAGAGGAGACAGAGAGAGAGAGAGAGAGGAGACAGAGACAGAGGAGACAGAGAGAGAGGAGACAGAGAGAGAGGAGACAGAGAGAGAGGAGACAGAGAGAGAGGAGACAGAGGAGACAGAGGAGACAGAGAGAGAGGAGACAGAGGAGACAGAGGAGACAGAGAGAGAGGAGACAGAGAGAGAGGAGACAGAGAGAGAGGGGACAGAGAGAGAGGGGACAGAGAGAGAGGAGACAGAGGAGACAGAGGAGACAGAGAGAGAGAGGAGACAGAGAGAGAGAGGAGACAGAGAGACAGAGAGAGAGAGAGAGAGAGGACAGAGAGAGGAGAGACAGAGAGAGGAGACAGAGAGAGGAGACAGAGAGAGGAGACAGAGAGAGAGAGAGAGAGACAGAGAGAGGAGAGACAGAGAGAGGAGAGACAGAGAGAGGAGAGACAGAGAGAGAGGAGAGACAGAGAGAGAGGAGAGACAGAGAGAGAGGAGACAGAGAGAGAGGAGACAGAGAGAGAGGAGACAGAGAGAGAGAGATATGGGAAAAGGATGCAGCTCTGGGTTCTATTCCAGAGATGTGCTTGCTAAACCCCTCCAGTGTTGAGCTGTGGAACATGATGGAGCTCCCACAGCCTCTCACAGCAGAGCAGACTTCCAGTGAGCCAAGTTTGGTCAGCTGTTATAATGGCCAGCTGCAGAGAGGTGTGTGTTACCGTCCATAACCTCTGGTTCCGTCCTAATGTTTAAAAAGAGTAACACACAAAACACACACACACCTGCTGCACTGCATTTGGAGGGGAGGGGAGGGGGGTCACCCACATGATCTTTAACGTTTCAACTCCAACAGTTGCACATAACCAGCCTGGAGACTCCATCCCAGTGTATGTGACGAGGGCAGCACAATGTCTCCTTCCACCTACCAGTTGACACAGCACCTTTCCCTTACCCCGTCATGTACTTCTACCATGCAAGCTCACACATTAGGGTTAGGGTCTAGCCTCTTCCTCCTTCTCTTAGTCCAACATTACACCAACATCCTGGTTCTGACTGGTAGGGTCCTGTTGTAGCAGAAACCCCCAACCCTAACTTAGCGAGCAGGAAATTAATGAGTAACTGATTTATGGCAATGACACACTCTTACCCACAAACATCACACACACCTTATGCCATGGTACACGACAGAGAGAGGTAGTAACACTCCTTCTGTGACTCAGACTGCTGGTGTGTGTGTGTGAAGTTGAGTCTTAGTGTGGGGGTGGGCGTTACTGATAACTGAGGGAGTTCATGTACAGTAATGTTCAGTGGAACAATAACTGCCAGTCAGTTAGATGACTTAACACACAGCAGACGTGGAAATCCTCTGTGGCTTTTGAGTGTGACTAAGAATAACCGCTTCAACTGTGTGTGTTTGTCAGGAGAGAGACAGAGACACAGAGAGGCCATAGGCTGCAGCCCTGCTTGTCTGTTCTGTACAATCAGCAGACCAGCTCAGCACTCTCCTCGCTGCTTTACTCAGCACACACACCTACTGATACGCTTGCCCCTCTGCTTGCCCCTCCCTGACTCTCTGAACTTTCCCCTACTCTCCATTTCCCTCCCCCTCACCGTGTACCAGTGAACCAGTTTCCCTTCAGGCTGGTCTGGTTTTCTCTGCTTAGTTCGTTCCGTTGGATTTGGCCATCACACACACAGAGAGTACGCGTTCACACAAAGCACACAGGAAAGCCAGGTAGGGCATGTGTGAGCCTGTGTAGGACCCAGAGGGGGTGTGTGTGTTAGTAGTCTGGCTGCTATGGTAACCAGAGGGGCCCACTAAAGCCCCTAATCTCTAATTTGTCCTTCATTAGTCAGACACAGAGAGGGGGGATAGAACAGGAGAGAGCAGGATAGGGGAGAGGGAGAGAGAGAGAACAGGAGAGAGAGCAGGATAGGAGAGAGAGAGTGGAGAGAGAACAGAAGAGAGAGCGGGATATGGGAGAGATTAGGATAGGGGAGAGGGAGAGCAGGAGAGAGAGCAGGATAGGGGAGAGAGGCGGGAGAGAGAGGAAGAGAGAACAGGAGAGAGAGCGGGATATGGGAGAGATTAGGATAGGGGAGAGGGAGAGCAGGAGAGAGAGCAGGATAGGGGAGAGAGCAGGATAGGGGAGAGGGAGAGCAGGAGAGAGAGCAGGATAGGGGAGAGAGCAGGATAGGGGAGAGGGAGAGGAGAGAGAGAATAGGAGAGAGGGATATGGGAGAGAGAGAACAGGAGAGAGAGCGGGATAGGGAAGAGAGCGGGATAGGGAAGAGAGCGGGATAGGGAAGAGAGCGGGATAGGGAAGAGAGCGGGATAGGGAAGAGAGCGGGATAGGGAAGAGAGCGGGATAGGGAAGCGAGTGGGATAGGGGAGAGAGCGGGATAGGGGAGAGAGAACAGGAGAGAGAGAACAGGAGAGAGAGAGAGTGGGATAGGGGAGAGAGCGGGATAGGGGAGAGAGAACAGGAGAGAGAGAGAGAGAGAGAGAAAGAGAGGGATAGGGGAGAGAGCGGGATAGGGAGAGAGAACAGGAGAGAGAGAGAGAGAGAGAGAGAGAGAGAGAGAGAGAGAGAGAGAGAGTGGGGATAGGAGAGACAGAACAGGAGAGAGAGAGAGAGCTGAATAGGAGAGACAGAACAGGAGAGAGAGAGAGCGGGATAGGGGAGAGAGCGGGATAGGGGAGAGAGAACAGGGGAGAGAGAGAGAGAGAGAGAGAGAGGGATAGGAGAGACAGAACAGGAGAGAGAGAGAGAGAGAGAGAGAAAGAGAGAGAGAGATAGGAGAGATAGAACAGGAGAGAGAGAGAGAAAGAGAGAGAGGGATAGGAGAGACAGAACAGGAGAGAGTGGGATAGGGGAGAGAGCGGGATAGGGGAGAGAGCGGGATAGGGGAGAGAGCGGGATAGGGAGAGAGCGGGATAGGGGAGAGAGCGGGATAGGGGAGAGAGAGAGAGAGAGAGAGAGAGGGATAGGGGAGAGAGAGAGAGAGGGATAGGAGAGACAGAACAGGAGAGAGAGAGAGAGCGGGATAGGGGAGAGAGCGGGATAGGGGAGGGATAGGGGAGAGAGAGGGATAGGAGAGAGAGGGATAGGGGAGAGAGAGAGAGAGAGTGGGATAGGAGAGACGGGATAGGAGAGACAGAACAGGAGAGAGAGAGCGGGATAGGGGAGAGAGCGGGATAGGGGAGAGAGCGGGATAGGGGAGAGAGCGGGATAGGGGAGAGAGAGAGAGAGAACAGGAGAGAGAGAGGAGAGGGGGAATGTAGGAAGCAGGAAGCAGCACATGGCTGATAATAGATGACTGGGGGTTCAGAAGGTCAGTGAGAACACACACAGCCCATTACGTCTCTCTACAGGTTCAGTACAAGTGTTCTATAAAACAGAGAGCAGGCCAAGGTCCAAACGCAGGGTATTACCCTGGGTCGCCTACCTAGTACCTACCATCCTGTCTGGCCATCCCTGTCCCTTCCCCAGGATGCTGGCTAAACATGCCGAGCATACGGCTGACACCCTGACGTGTGTGACGCACAACCGGTGTGGCACAGATACACACAGTGAGGTTGAGCTCTGGCACCTCAACATGCCAACACTATTTCTATTCAGAGATGGGATAGGCGAGGAGAAGAGGTGGGGGAAATGTGTGGGTCTGTCTGACACCTCATTAAGAAAAGGTATGTACAGCTCATCTGTAGACGAGGTATTCTCCGTCTTCTAAAGACCCTTGGACTAGCTAGGCCTCTCCGCTGCCTTTATCTGACCCACTGGAGAAAAGAAGATTTAGGAAACATGGCAAGTAGTAAAGCAGTGTGTTTTGGGTGTTAGAATGTTCTAGAAGTGTCAAGCATGGTGTGTTTGGAATGTTACAGGCAGGCAGGTAGTTGTTGGCTCAGGGGACTGGTTCCGTAGCCTAATAGTTCCATGCTGCCAGAGTTTTGTTGGGTGTTGCGCTGAGCAACAGTAATCCCATGATGCTTTGGGAGCAGCAGGCTTTGACTTGATCAGAGCTCTATGGGTACAAATAATCCTCTACCGACACATCCCCTTTAAGGGAGGCCACTGTGTGTGTGTGTGTGTGTGTGTGTGTGTGTGTGTGTGTGTGTGTGTGTGTGTGTGTGTGTGTGATAGATGTGGTCTGTACGGCTGATAAGAAGAAAGATAAAGCCAAATTGGGGTATGTGGCTGTTTGTGTTTCAAGTTTCATTAGTCGTATGTACGGGATATGCATGGTGTACATCGTCCAACAAAATGCTTCTTGCAGGTTCCTTCTCGACAATGTAACAACAATAATGTGAGTGTGAGTGAGAGAGTGAGAGAGTGAGAGAGTGAGAGAGAGAGAGAGTGAGTGAGTGTGAGTGAGTCTACTTTTGCTCATGTCTGTATTTTTCCTCCTGAATCCAGGGGTAAATTATGTAGTTTGGGAATTTCAGCCGCACGGAGCTGAGAAATACCCAGGCAGAACTCCAGGACTTAGAACAACAAGAAAACTACACAGGATTTACACACGGGACATGAGAAATACCCAGGCAGAACTCTAGGACTTAGAACAACAGGAAAACTACACAGGATTTACACACGAGACATGAGAAATGGCACCAGAGGAAACATTTAAACTCTACCACAGATACCTCTCTTCCCACCCTTCAGTTTTCAACCTCCCTCTCCAACTACCACTACTGCAGAACCACTACAATACATTTTACAATCTTATGAAATATTTACCAATCTGTACATCATACTAAGAAACGTGTAAATAGGCCTACATCCCCACCTCCGCCTATTGATAAAGTATGTCAGACTAACTCTGAAGTCTCGAAAACACTTCATATTCATGTAGGCTGTACAGATCTGGACTTCTCTGCTATAATGTGTATGATGCCCTCTGTGTGGTGCAGTTCTGCCTTGGTTCACTGCCTAACCATACTGCAGCTCCAATAAAAATGGATAATGTGAGGCAGAAAAAGGTCGCCATTTGCTCTCAATTTTATACTGATAAACAACATCGAGCCCAGTAGAGAGACAGAGTGTGAGTGAGTGAGTGAGTGCACGCGATCGTTCAGGAGAACGCCAGAACATTGATTGGATTGAGGATTGCAGATGAGATAGCCAGCATTAAAATCAGTGCCTAAATCTGCTAGGGCCTTGGGGTTTCACGTGCACTGCAGTGAGTCAGTGTTACAATAGCGTCAGTAAACAAACTTCTATTTGCATTCTGTTCGGTACAACTCTATTGTTCGTGTTCAACACCATCACTTCAGAATCAAACTCCCCCCTCTACCACAGTGGAATTCACCAACAGGCTGGGCCACATCTCTCACATAACAGACATGAGTCTATAAAGCCTAGCAAGCCACCCCATAAGGCATTGTCTGGTGTGTAAACCCTAACCGGCTGTACCATATGTACAGACCCTATGCTTTATAGAGAATATATATGAACCTTCACACTTCAAAGCACACGGGTCAAGGTGTGTGAATATAGATATAGATATATACATATAATAAATCATGTGTGTGTATCTAACTGAGACGATGATGATAGGAGGGGAAAGGCCAACATTGGTCTTACTGAGCGACAATGGAGGTTATGAATGTGTTATTATTACACAATGTGTCATTATCCTACCATTATTACCCTGAACACCCATCTGGTAGCTGGAGATCATGTCAGGCCTGTTCTGCTGTCCTTCACACAACCTTTACACTTGCTTTGTCTGGAACAAAACCCCGGCCTTCTGGTACACTATAGTGAACGTAGCCAGAAGTAGTGTCCTGTGCAGTAGTCTGGTTGTAAATGCTTGTAGCAGAGGGAGGGACATCAAAGCCCTGTGTGAGAGTCTGATCTGAGGCAGGGTGAGATTTGACTGTGTGGTGACACTCTGCCATCCCCACGCCAGGACCAGACCACAGCCCTCAGCTCCAACCACTGACCAGCAGGATGCACCTGTAATGAGGAAGAAGACTTGCTCTATCACTCTCCTTCATGTCTCTAAAACATGAGTAGACGACCAGCTATAAGAGCCCAGGCTTTGATACTGACTTACCCTTAAGTATACCGTCTTCCTCCCCTCAGCCCAGTGCCACTGGAGTCTCTACAACAACAGCCCAACGCCAAGTATTCAATTCTGCACTCTGCATTCTGATGGTGAAAACCTCGGTAACACTAATCTCAGTGATGTTGTAATGAAGTTAGCCTAAGTTAAACAGAAATAGCTTTAAAAGGAGGTACATGGCCGTAAATAGAGGTAAGTGGCCGTAAATAGAGGTAAGTGGCCGTAAATAGAGGTAAGTGGCTGTAAATAGAGGTAAGTGGCCGTAAATAGAGGTACGTGGCTGTAAATAGAGGTACGTGGCTGTAAATAGAGGTACGTGGCTGTAAATAGAGGTAAGTGGCTGTAAATAGAGGTACGTGGCTGTAAATAGAGGTACGTGGCTGTAAATAGAGGTAAACGGCTGTAAATAGAGGTAAACGGCTGTAAATAGAGGTACGTAGCTGTAAATAGAGGTACGTGGCTGTAAATAGAGGTAAATGGCTGTAAATAGAGGTACGTAGCTGTAAATAGAGGTACGTAGCTGTAAATAGAGGTACGTGGCTGTAAATAGAGGTACGTGGCTGTAAATAGAGGTACGTGGCTGTAAATAGAGGTAAATGGCTGTAAATAGAGGTACGTAGCTGTAAATAGAGGTACGTAGCTGTAAATAGAGGTACGTGGCTGTAAATAGAGGTACGTGGCTGTAAATAGAGGTAAATGGCTGTAAATAGAGGTACGTAGCTGTAAATAGAGGTACGTGGCTGTAAATAGAGGTAAATGGCTGTAAATAGAGGTACGTAGCTGTAAATAGAGGTACGTAGCTGTAAATAGAGGTACGTGGCTGTAAATAGAGGTACGTGGCTGTAAATAGAGGTACGTGGCTGTAAATAGAGGTAAATGGCTGTAAATAGAGGTAAACGGCTGTAAAATTCAGAATAATGGTGACAGAAGCTCTAAATACAGAAGTATCCTCCAGAAACACTCGTTCCTAGGAAACTATGCAGTTTTTTGTTTTTTTACGTGTTATTTCTTACACTAGTACCCCAGGTCATCTTAGGTTTCATTACATACAGCCGAGAAGAACTACTGAATATAAGACCAGCGTCAACTCACCATCAGTACGACCAAGAATATGTTTTTCGCGATGCGGATCCTGTGTTCTGCCTTACAACCAGTGCAACGGAGTGGATTACATGCAGCGACCCCAAAAAACGACTCAGAAAAAGAGGGAAACGAAGCGGTCTTCTGGTCAGACTCCGGAGACGGGCACACCGTGCACCACTCCCTAGTATTCTTCTTGCCAATGTCCAGTCTCTTGACAACAAGGTTGATGAAATCCGAGCAAGGGTAGCATTCCAGAGGGACATCAGAGACTGTAACGTTCTCTGCTTCACGGAAACATGGCTAACTGGAGAGACGCTATCCGAAGCGGTGCAGCCAGCGGGTTTCTCCACGCATCGCGCCGACAGAAACAAACATCTTTCTGGTAAGAAGAGGGGCGGGGGCGTATGCCTTATGACTAACGTGACATGGTGTGATGAAAGAAACATACAGGAACTCAAATCCTTCTGTTCACCTGATTTAGAATTCCTCACAATCAAATGTAGACCGCATTATCTACCAAGAGAATTCTCTTCGATTATAATCACAGCCGTATATATCCCCCCCAAGCAGACACATCGATGGCTCTGAACGAACTTTATTTAACTCTCTGCAAACTGGAAACGATTTATCCGGAGGCTGCATTCATTGTAGCTGGGGATTTTAACAAGGCTAATCTGAAAACAAGACTCCCTAAATTTTATCAGCATATCGATTGCGCAACCAGGGGTGGAAAGACCCTGGATCATTGTTACTCTAACTTCCACGACGCATATAAGGCCCTGCCCCGCCCCCCTTTCGGAAAAGCTGACCACGACTCCATTTTGTTGATCCCTGCCTACAGACAGAAACTAAAACAAGAAGCTCCCACGCTGAGGTCTGTCCAACGCTGGTCTGACCAAGCTGACTCCACACTCCAAGACTGCTTCCATCACGTGGACTGGGAGATGTTCCGTATTGCGTCAGACAACAACATTGACGAATACGCTGATTCGGTGTGCGAGTTCATTAGAACGTGCGTTGAAGATGTCGTTCCCATAGCAACGATTAAAACATTCCCTAACCAGAAACCGTGGATTGATGGCAGCATTCGTGTGAAACTGAAGGCGCGAACCACTGCTTTTAATCAGGGCAATGTGTCTGGTAACATGACTGAATACAAACAGTGCAGCTATTCCCTCCGCAAGGCTATCAAACAAGCTAAGCGCCAGTACAGAGACAAAGTAGAATCTCAATTCAACGGCTCAGACACAAGAGGCATGTGGCAGGGTCTACAGTCAATCACGGACTACAGGAAGAAACCCAGCCCAGTCACGGACCAGGATGTCTTGCTCCCAGGCAGACTAAATCAGTTTTTTGCCCGCTTTGAGGACAATACAGTGCCACTGACACGGCCTGCAACGAAAACATGTGGTCTCTCCTTCACTGCAGCCGAAGTGAGTAAGACATTTAAACGTGTTAACCCTCGCAAGGCTGCAGGCCCAGACGGCATCCCCAGCCGCGCCCTCAGAGCATGCGCAGACCAGCTGGCCGGTGTGTTTACGGACATATTCAATCAATCCCTATACCAGTCTGCTGTTCCCACATGCTTCAAGAGGGCCACCATTGTTCCTGTTCCCAAGAAAGCTAAGGTAACTGAGCTAAACGACTACCGCCCCGTAGCACTCACATCCGTCATCATGAAGTGCTTTGAGAGACTAGTCAAGGACCATATCACCTCCACCCTACCTGACACCCTAGACCCACTCCAATTTGCTTACCGCCCAAATAGGTCCACAGACGATGCAATCTCAACCACACTGCACACTGCCCTAACCCATCTGGACAAGAGGAATACCTATGTGAGAATGCTGTTCATCGACTACAGCTCGGCATTCAACACCATAGTACCCTCCAAGCTCGTCATCAAGCTCGAGACCCTGGGTCTCGACCCCGCCCTGTGCAACTGGGTACTGGACTTCCTGACGGGCCGCCCCCAGGTGGTGAGGGTAGGCAACAACATCTCCTCCCCGCTGATCCCCAACACTGGGGCCCCACAAGGGTGCGTTCTGAGCCCTCTCCTGTACTCCCTGTTCACCCACGACTGCGTGGCCACGCACGCCTCCAACTCAATCATCAAGTTTGCGGACGACACAACAGTGGTAGGCTTGATTACCAACAACGACGAGACGGCCTACAGGGAGGAGGTGAGGGCCCTCGGAGTGTGGTGTCAGGAAAATAACCTCACACTCAACGTCAACAAAACTAAGGAGATGATTGTGGACTTCAGGAAACAGCAGAGGGAACACCCCCCCCCCCCCATCCACATCGATGGAACAGTAGTGGAGAGGGTAGCAAGTTTTAAGTTCCTCGGCATACACATCACAGACAAACTGAATTGGTCCACTCACACAGACAGCATCGTGAGGAAGGCGCAGCAGCGCCTCTTCAACCTCAGGAGGCTGAAGAAATTCGGCTTGTCACCAAAAGCACTCACAAACTTCTACAGATGCACAATCGAGAGCATCCTGGCGGGCTGTATCACCGCCTGGTATGGCAACTGCACCGCCCTCAACCGCAAGGCTCTCCAGAGGGTAGTGAGGTCTGCACAACGCATCACCGGGGGCAAACTACCTGCCCTCCAGGACACCTACACCACCCGATGCTACAGGAAGGCCATAAAGATCATCAAGGACATCAACCACCCGAGCCACTGCCTGTTCACCCCGCTGTCATCCAGAAGGCGAGGTCAGTACAGGTGCATCAAAGCTGGGACCGAGAGACTGAAAAACAGCTTCTATCTCAAGGCCATCAGACTGTTAAACAGCCACCACTAACATTGAGTGGCTACTGCCAACACACTGTCCATGACACTGACTCTACTCCAGCCACTTTAATAATGGGAATTGATGGGAAATGATGTAAATATATCACTAGCCACTTTAAACAATGCTACCTTATATAATGTTACTTACCCTACATTATTCATCTCATATGCATACGTAGATACTGTACTCTATATCATCGACTGCATCCTTATGTAATACATGTATCACTAGCCACTTTAACTATGCCACTTGGTTTACATACTCATCTCATATGTATATACTGTACTCGATATCATCTACTGTATCTTGCCTATGCTGCTCTGTACCATCACTCATTCATATATCCTTATGTACATATTCTTTATCCCCTTACACTGTGTATAAGACAGTAGTTTTTTTTGGAATTGTTAGTTAGATTACTTGTTCGTTATTACTGCATTGTCGGAACTAGAAGCACAAGCATTTCGCTACACTCGCATTAACATCTGCTAACCATGTGTATGTGACAAATAAAATTTGATTTGATTTGACACACAAACCCATTGCATCATGTCCTCTACTTAATCTGTAATGATCTGAAAAGAGTTGGAAGAAAGTGAAAGTAACATGGCGGAAGCCCGTCGAGGCTGTCTTCCCCCTGCTCAACTCTCTCATATCAGTACAGAACGAGTAGAGGAGACAGAGGAATGAAGTCACTTCAGAGGACCAGAGAATCAGTGAAGGAGTTAGGCAGTGAAGCCTAGGTTCTGTAGACCTTGGCCCTGATATGCATATTCTGCCATTTCTGGGCCTAAAATGGCAGTGTGCTATTCTGTCATGCATGACTAGCAGTGTGTATGGCCTGCGTGGTTATAATGAACTCAGCCCACTAAACACAAAGAAAATAAACATGCCCAGCTCCCTGTCTGATGATAGACTGGGTCTACGTCGCTCACATATCTTATGGCAGACAGTCTTAATGACAATCATTTCTGGATTAAGTTGCAACCACAATATGCTCCTTCCTTGGCCAGTGTCATATGGTCAGAGGCAACGTTGTTGTACAAACATGACATCAGGTTATACTGGGGTGCTTGTATCTTTATCTAGCAGCATATTAATCTGTTATGTTATGTCATGTTAAATGGCCAAACTGTCCTGTCAACACTAGATACTGGTCAGTGAATGACTGAGAGCACGACAGTTCACACCAGCCTACATTCTGGTCGACACAAATACACTCCGACTTCCCTCAGTAGAGAGAGTAAAACCTTTGCTGTCTTCTGGTTATGATTATCAAAAATATCATCTCTCCCATCCCCCAAAACAACACATACAGGCAGACACGCATGCATGGATCCACGCGCACACACCATAACATCTCACTCAAATCCTCCAAAGTCCTGTCTCAGCAATAAGACACTCACAGCTAATAGGATCCATGTTGACGAACTCTGACCTCAGAACAGAGACAGATGGAAACAGACAGACAGACAAGGGGGGGAGAGAGAGAGATGGGGTCACCGAGGTAAAGGAGAGGGGGAGGGGTTGAACTTGACCTCGTTCGGGTGCCGTGGGAGGGGGTTAGGAGCAGCTTTACAAGCTGGATCAATGTTGACATGGCACGCGCTGCTAGAGGACAGGATAATGCATTTAGAAAGGGGATAATGAATATTAACGTCTAACAATGAGATAATGAATGCATGATACATAAGATACGACATTAATAACGTCTGTGAATAGAAAGACATGGTTATAAACGTGTAATAGGCCTACACCATTTATAACCAGTTATTGGAGGATGACAACACATTGCATAACAATAACAACCGTAGGCACATATGAAGACATTGGTTAGGGAAAAAAAGGCTAATATTTATTTCCCTTGACTTTCCTACGTTTGCCTTATCACGGTTCTGTATTCCACATGCCCATATGGAAAAGGACCTTGCCTGCACCTGCTTGCACAGTGAAACGTGTATTTATCCACACAGAAAGACACACACACTGCAACGTGTCAGTGTTTATAGACCGCTAACAGCAGTGATAGATCCCTGTGAGAGAGAGGAGCGCTAGCCATAGCCCGTCCTGTGTGTGTGTGTGATAGATCCCTGTGAGAGAGAGGAGCGCTAGCCATAGCCCGTCCTGTGTGTGTGTGTGATAGATCCCTGTGAGAGAGAGGAGCGCTAGCCATAGCCCGTCCTGTGTGTGTGTGTGTGATAGATCCCTGTGAGAGAGAGGAGCGCTAGCCATAGCCCGTCCTGTGTGTGTGATAGATCCCTGTGAGAGAGGAGCGCTAGCCATAGCCCGTCCTGTGTGTGTGTGTTTCTCTCTCATCCAGGCAGTCATGTCCATGACATGTTTACTATGAGCTGGCTATCAGATAAGTAGCTTTCCAATCAGCAGGACCTGAGCAGGCTAGATAGGTAGGGCCTCTAATTTGGCATTGGGATTAAACAGACTGGGACACCTGCCAGTGACAGACAATTCAGCAGAGACATTAACAACTGTATGTTTTTCATCCAAAACAACATTGAGGAATATGATATGTAACACTTTACTTAATACCCAGTGTCATAACAGTCATAACCATGTCATAATAGCAAACACAACATGGTCATAACACTGTAATGACACATTTTTACACCTGCTGTGACATATATTGCGTTATTTTGACTGATTATGACACCTAAAGTAAAAACGGACATTCTTTCAAATTAGCCTACATGTCAACAGTATATTTCTGATACATTTATACACACAGTACCAGTCAGAAGTTTGGACACACCTACTCATTCAAGGGTTTTTCTTTATTTGTACTATTTTCTACATTGTAGAATAATAGTGAAGACATCAACACTATGAAATAACACATGGAATCAAGTTACCTCTGCTGCAGATAAGTTCATTAGAGTTAACTGCACCTCAGACTGCAACGCAAATAAATGCTTTAGAATTCAAGTAAAAGACACATCTCAACATAAACTGTTCAGAGGAGACTGCATGAGTCAGGCTTTTGTGGGTGAATTGCTGCAAAGAAACCAATACTAAAGGACACCAATAATAATAAGAGACTTGCTTGGGGCAAGAAACACGAGTAACGGATATTAGACTGGTGGAAATCTGTCCTTTGGTCTGATGAGTCCAAATTTGAGATTTTTGATTACAACCGCTGTGTATTTGTGAGACGCAGAGTAGGTAAACGGATGATCCCTGCATGCTTGGTTCCCACTGTGAAGCTTGGAGGTGGTGGTGTGATGGTGCTTTGCTGGTGAGACTGTCTGATTCATTTAGAATTCAAGGCACACTTAACCAGCATGGCTACCACAGCATTCTGTAGCGATATACCTTCCCATCTGGTTTGCGCTTAATGGGACTATCATTTGTTTTTCAACAGGACAATGACCCAACACACACCCAGGCTGTGTAAGGGCTATTTGACCAAGAAGGAGAGTGATGGAGTGCTGCATCAGATGACCTGGCCTCCACAATCACCCGACCTCAAACCAAATGAGATGGTTTGGGATGAGTTGGACCACCGAGTGAAGAAAAGCTGTCCTCAAGGCAACGGGTGGCCACTTTGAAGAATCTCAAATATAAAATATATTTTGAATTGTTTAACACTTTTTTGGTCACTACATGACTCCATGAGTTATTTCATAGTTGATGTCTTCACTATTATTCTACAATGTAAAAATATATATGTAAAAAATATTTATATATATATATATATTCAAAAAAATGTAATGAGTAGGTGTGACCAAACTTTTGATTGGTTCTGTGTATAGAAATATATCAGAAACATACTGTTGACATGTAGGCTATGGTGTAATGGAATGTTTTGTCTTGTGTGGTAGGTTGACACTTATGTAGATGTCATAACCAGCCATAAAATAAAACAATATATATCACAACAGGTCTAACTATATGTCAGTGTTATGACCATATTATAAAAACAGGTTATGTCAGCTGTTATGACATATTATGGATCGGTTATGACCATGTCATAACGTGTTGTGTGTCAAGAAAATTATCATATGATTTTGACCGTCAATAAGGTAATAATAATTTGGTTGTTAAGCAGGCAGTTAACCTACATGTCACATATACTGTGTGTGTATGCGTACTTCCTGTGTAGAGAGGGTGTGTACTGTATACCACACTGTACATATGCATGTGTGCCAAACAGATCTGTAACGGATCCTCTCCCCCAGGTCTGTTCACAACGAACCCCCCCTCTCCTATTCTTCCCCCTCTTGCTGAAGCACGTGTGGGAAGATTGCATGTTTTATTTATCAATTCTTGGCTCCATTCTTCCAGTAAATTCCAGGCTGTGGTGCAAGCAGCCAAGAAACCCTCCCTGGGTTTTTTCTGCTGTCATTCCCCGTTGCTAGCATGCAGATTGAGCCCTACGCACACGCTTACACACACACAAAGGAGAGAGGCATGCTCATCTCTGACAGGATTTTTTTTTCTTTCTTTTTTTGGGAAAATCGGCAGCAAACCCTGTGGAAAATAAGGAGAAAGGAGAGCCTCTTGATAGAGGAGGAATCTTTTATCTTCTTTCTTTCCCAATATGAGCAGAAAGACTAGAGGATATGCAGCAGGGTCGGAAATAATTGATACCCTTGATAAAGATGAGCAAAAATGACTAAAATAAATCATTTAAATACTGAGCTATAAATGTATGCACAATGGGAGAAATGATATTGTATACTAATACAATTTCTCAGAGAAAGAGATTTTATTTAACAAGTCAACAAACAAAAACATTTCTCCAAAAAAAGGTAGGGGTTAAAAAGATTGACACCTCTGTTTCCAATACCTTTCAATACCTCCCCTTGTGAGGAGAACGGCACTGAGCCTTTTTCTAAAATGTTTGAGGAGTTGACGAACACATTGGGAGAGATCATTCCTCCATACAGAACCCTTCCAGATCCTTGAAATCCTCCATCTGGCCTTATGGACGGCCCTCTTTAATTCAAATCACAGGTTTTCAACAGGTTTCCAGTCTGGAGACTGAGATGGCCATTGCAAAATGTTGAGACCAATTAACAATTTTTGTGGATTTTGATGAGCGCTTGCAGTTATTGTCTTGCTGGAAAATCCACTTGCGGACAACTTTCAGCCTCCAGGCAGAGGCAACCAGGTCTTCGGTTAAAATGTCTTGTTACTAGGTAAAGTTCATGATGTCGTTGACCTTAACAAGAGCCTACCCAGGACCAGTGGAAGCAAAATAGCCCCATAACATCAAAGATCCACCACCATATTTTACAGTAGGTATGGGTTTATTTTCTGCTTATGCATTCTAATTTCAACATCAAACAACACAGGTGTGATTGGCCAAAGAGCTCTATTTTCATGTCATCTAACAAATGTAAACGCCTGGATATTGCTAAAACGGCATTTTGCACAGATTGTAACCAGTGCTTTGGACAGATTAAATGAAAATAGAGCTCTTTGGCCACACACACCTGTGTTGGATTTGGCGTAGAAATTGGAATGCATAAGCAGAAAAGAGCCCCATACCTACTGTGAAATATGGTGGTGGATTTTTGGATGAAAGAGGGCAGTTCATAAGAGCAGACGAAGGATATCAAGGATCTGGAAGGATTCTGTATGGATGTGTTTTCCAATTCTTTTAGAAAAAGGGCCAGTACCATTATCCTCTCAAGGTGTGTTATTGAAAATGTATTGAAAACAGGGGAGTCAAAAAAAAAATTGCTTTTTACTAAATATTACAACAAATATTTCTCTGAGCAATTGTATTAGTAAAAAATATAATTTAAAATTTATTTTGAGCATACAATAGAGCTCAATATTTGAATTATTTATATTATACAGTCATTTGCTCATCTTTATCAAGGGTGACAATTTCAGACCCGCTGTAGCGGTGCTCTGCCTATAGACTAGATAAAGACACAGGCCTGGGTCTATAGTATAATGTGTTAGATAGTCAGCAGCCTGGAGCTCTGTTGGAACTCTGGCTAGGGCACAAAGCCCAGCCGATCCACTGCGTTCAGAGGGAGGAGGGGACAGGGAGGGATGGATTGCCATGCAGAAAATTACTTTTGCATATTGTATTACAATTCAGATTAACCACGCAGAGTAATGGGATTAGAACGCTGAACGCTTTCCAAAGGCGGGGGATGGAGAGCTCTAATGAACTCACAACAAAGGTGGCATATGAGTTCGAATATGGAGGGAGCCCCGCAGGTATCTCAGGGTCGACAGGGGGGTAAATTACGTGACCGTGCGTTCATTAGTATGTATGGCTACATTTTGGTAGGCCTGCTAATGATTATTACAATGACGGAAATAAGCACACTTGACCCAATTAGCAGCAATTTGGAGCACCTCAAGGTCCATTTAAAAAAATAGTCAATGTGGCTTTAAATCGCGATTACTTCCACTCCTTTCCAACAAGCAGTGAAAATAAAAATGCGCATTTGTTTGCCTTCCTTTTGGAGGGTGACAGAAAGCTGAAAAGACAAATGAACATGAAAATGGGAACAAAGTACCAAGGCTTTCAATGGGAATGCCTCACGGCTGTTCAATATGCGCACTGGGTAGCCTAAAATACGATCCTCGGTCAAAGCTGTTTTACCAAGGCGGCTATTTCTCAGTTACTTAAATATAACATGATTTGATTGCATAACATAATCGTCTGTAATCGTTTTCGTCTACATATTTCTAGTGAAGAAATAGGATGGCACGTACGTAGAAATAACTGTCAATTCAGCTGAGAGCTATGTTCTAGCTGGTTAAACCAGAAAACCTCCCCCATGCCTTTCACTTCGGAAAATAAACACAGTCGACAAGGTTCAGCCCTGAACCGTATTACGCGACACACTCACTGCCCAGAAAAGCATCGCCTTTTTCAGTTCAAAGTATGAAAATAGACTATTAGCTTATTTGTGGCAGGCTAAATGAAAATGTTAGAATGCGAGTCAAGTATATGGTCACATTTATTAAATCCCCCATCTACTTCCGTAATGGTTACGCTATTTTTCAACCAAGCAAACAAACAAAAAATCACTTCAAGCATAGCACATGTATTATGGTACATAGACATAGCCAACTGTATTATAATAACCAATATATTGTTAGAAAAATAGAATTAGGATTTTTGTAAAAAAGGACCATATAGCCAACACACATAGCGCCAACGCAGCTCTGCGATTTAACCCTCCCCCTTTTGTCGCCTCAATCCCCTTTGTTCAAACCTAATTCAACACACTTCCTTTTTCGTTTCTCGCTGCTTTAGTAATATATTTCAACCCATGTTGTTTCGTTTTCTAGTTTTGACCATAAATAAAATAAAATGTTATTTTTCATCCACTTGGGTCCTTCTACTCACCGACTTGCAATACGTTGTCCACACAGCCGCTCTCCAACAGAGCGATGCCTCGTCTGAAAGGCAGCCGCGTCTCATCAATATTTTCCCCGCTAGTTCCACTCTCCTCTCCCCCTGTACTGAACGAAGAATACATGCAGATCTCCCGTTCACTCCTTGGGAAAGACCAGTAAACGATCCGTCTCTGTACGGGCTCCGGGATCCGTTCGAAGCGCTCCTCTACCCGTTGAAACGGCCACTTCTCAGCCACTTTCCGGGCCGAGATGTCCAACAGAGACTCCGGGGTCTGGGTTTTGCTCGACCCGCCTTGGGCCGCACCCGAACCGCCACATAACGTACCCCCGGCCCGTTGTCCCTGTCTACAATTCGTGTTATAACCCGGTCTACAGCAGAGCCGTTTGGCTGGGGGCTGCTGAACGCGCTCCGCCATGATAGCACTGCTTTAACATCGACGGCGGAAGTCAACGTACCATATAAACTGGATAAGGAAGGGAAAAGGTTACGCTAGAATCGATTGTGTGCCGTGTATGGGCAAATGGACCTTATTTGGGCATGGTGGGCGGTCCGTTTACAATGTTGTCAAATCCCTTTGTGTTGACAAATTGAGAAAGGGGCGGGGCCTATCCGGTTCTAAAAAGGGAATGAAAGGCGGAATTCCCGAACGTCGGCAAATCCTTTGTGAGGCAGCTCGTTCGAACAGGACAAGTTGGGAAGGTGCCGGGGAACTTGTATATATGTTTTTCAGTATGTACAGGCCTTGTAATGAAAATGATGGGCGACCATTGACATTTCTCTTGACGGACTGAGAAGGCAGTCGTGGGCGCAAAACGCGAAGAAACGGGGGTAAAGGGGGGGTTGGATCGGCTGGGTGGTGATTGTAACTGTCAGTTGGCCGGGCCTCGTGGCTCGGGGAGAGGGGGACGGGCGTGCTGGAATACAGAGACGCCCTATGTGACGTACAGTTCCAAAGGAATGTGGTGGGCATGGAGAGAGAAGGAGTGAGAAAGGAAAAAGAGGGGAGAGAGAGAGTCATGAAAATGGGGTAAAGGTAGAGAGAGAAAGAAAGAGAAGGGTAGAGAGAAATATGCAGAGTGGAGGTTAATTTAATCTGATGTGGGAGTCTCAGTGGTGTTCAGTAAAACCCTGCAGCCTGGAGGCAGGCTTAATTGATTAGAAAATGTGATGTATTTTTGCATCTAAAATGGAGAGTGTTGTAATCTTTGGACAATCAATGCAATGTCATTCATTGCAACAGATTCAGACAAGTCAGCTCGTTCCCCCTCTATCTTAGATTTGATTCTCTTTGATTTATTTTCATAATTTTAGTTATTTTAAGAGTATTATTCCTATCCACAACATTGTTATTACACTAGGACAGATCCCCCCATGTCACATTTTCTCCCCTTTTTGAGAGGATTAATTACACAGGAACAAGACAGACCAAGTCCCCCAGCCCAGTTGCTGTCAATGGGCCTTAATGGACTGCCCTGCCTCAATGCTCCCCTGAAGGCAGGCAGGAATCCACTGTGCCAAAGAGGTAATTTCTCAGTGTGATTCATGTCTCGATAGAGTGGAGAGAGAGCCCGGGGAAACGCAGAAGTGTCCTGTTTTGTCCCCAGGGGATAAATAAAGTTGTGTTGAATTGTTTAGGTGTTGGTGACACGGGTCTCAGCCAAATGGTAAGCCATACAGCAAAAGCATTTAAAAAAGGGGGAAAGCGTGTGTGGTTTTTTGATATTTAAAAAAGTGTGAGAGCATAAGTGTGTTTGGGTCCAACTCGGCCTCTGAAACAACACCACGGGTTACTGCTGTTGACTCTGAAACAACACCACGGGTTACTGCTGGTGGCTCTGAAACACCTTCACAGGTTACTGCTGGTGGCTCTGAAACACCACCAAGGGTTACTGCTGTTGGCTCTGAAACAACACCACGGGTTACTGCTGGTGGCTCTGAAACACCTCCACGGGTTGCTGCTGGTGGCTCTGAAACACCTCCACGGGTTGCTGCTGGTGAAACACCTCCACGGGTTACTGCTGTTGGCTCTGAAACACCTCCACTGGTTACTGCTGGTGGCTCTGAAACACCTCCATGGGTTACTACTGTTGGCTCTGAAACACCTCCACGGATTACTGCTGGTGGCTCTGAAACACCTCCACAGGTTACTGCTGTTGGCTCTGAAACACCTCCACGGGTTACTACTGTTGGCTCTGAAACACCACCAAGGGTTACTGCTGGTGGCTCTGAAACACCTCCACAGGTTACTGCTGGTGGCTCTGAAACACCTCCAAGGGTTACTGCTGGTGGCTCTGAAACACCTCCAAGGGTTACTGCTGCCCTAATCAGGTAATTCATCAAATAATCTGAGCAGCGTTGGCCAAAACAATCCCGTATGATCTGACAAGTCCTGGCAGCATTTAAATGAAGCATCTGGCAACATCCTCTGAGCTGGCCACTGATGTGCTAAGTGTGTTTGATTTCTTCATTGTTAGAAAGGCAGCCATGTTTGTTTACAGACCCTACCTCTCGGTTTTTCTGTGTCATCTGCCATTTTGACATTCTTTTTGACTTTACTGTCTTACTGATACTTACTTAAAATCATTTTATTTGACTGAAGTATACCTGGCACAATATGGTCCATAGTGATGCTTTTGCAATAGTTATTATCATCAATGTTGGTGTTGGCATACCTCTGGTGTATCTTTGTATGTTTCTCTTTCTCCTCTGATCAACTTAGTTGTTTCTCTTTCTACCGTAGGCAACAATTTCCCGCATATATCCATTTACACTTACATTACCACCTGCCGATGCTTCCCTATCTTCCCCATTCTAATGAACAGTAGTTGCTCCACGCTGGGTGAGTGATATGAGCCTGGTGGCTGAATATGTTTCCCATTGTCTCATCTCACCATGCGGTGACAGGCAGATACAGTCAGGCAGCCTCTGGGATAACAGCCTATTCTCTCAGCATGGGAGGAGCAGCGGGGGTCTGGGGAGATATATACATTGATACACACACATACACAGATACATGCAAACACACACACATACAAACACACACACGTCACATACACAAACAGTACAGTACACATGTGTTGTCTAATGTATATGCTGTAAACGTATAGTGACACAAATGAAATCTCTTTAGTTGTATTGATTTGTGAAATAAAATAATAGAACCCAACATTGATTGCAAAATATTGGTCCTTTCATGAGTCACATAAATGCAGGCAAAATGACAGTTTATACTGCAGCTGGAGAAGAAATACTGCCATTCATGTTTTAAATATGATTCTGTATTTCCATGTCATTGTAAGTCTCTCAATTTATATTTTATAACTAATTATAGTAATGTGGTTCTTATCATCTATTTTCCACCCTGTATCTTTTCATCAGGCTGACATCGCATTGAATAAACCATGTTCTCTCTCTCTCAATTCAATTTAAGGGCTTTATTGGCATGGGAAACATATGTTTACATTGCCAAAGCAAGTGAAATAGACAATAAACAAAAGTGAAATCAAGTATTTTTCTTTTACAGTAAACATTTTACTCACAAAAGTTTCAAAAGAATAAAGACATTTCAAATGTCATATTATGTGCAAATAGTTAAAGTACAAAATGGAAAACAAATGAACATAAATATTGGTTGTATTTTCAATGGTGTTTGTTCTTCACTGGTTGCCCTTTTCTTGTTGCAACAGGTCACAAATCTTGCTGCTGTGATGGCACACTGTGGTATTTCACCCAATAGATATGGGAGTTTATCAAAATTGGGTTTGTTTTCAAATTCTTTGTGGGTCTGTGTAAACTAAGGGAAATGTGTGTCTCTAATGTGGTCATACATTGGGCAGGAGGTTAGGAAGTGCAGCTCAGTTTCCACCTCATTTTGTGGGTAGTGTGCACATAGCCTGTCTTCTCTTGAGAGCCAGGTCTGCCTACAATGGACTTTCTCAATAGCAAGGATATGCTCACTGAGTCTGTACATAGTCATAGCTTTCCTTAAGTTTGGGCCAGACACAGTGGTCAGGTATTCTGCTTAGGTATTCTCTGTTTATGGCCAAATAGCATTCTAGTTTGCTCAGTTTTTTAGTTAATTCTTTCCAATTTGTTAAGTAATTATCTTTTTGTTTCTCCTGATTTGGTTGGGTCTAATTGTGTTGCTGTCCTGGTGTCTGTGGGGTCTGTTTGTGTTTGTGAACAGAGCCCCAGGACCAGCTTGCTTAGGGGACTCTTCTCCAGGTTCATCTCTCTGTAGATGATGGTTTTGTTATGGAAGGTGTGGGAATCGCTTCCTTTTAGGTGGTTGTAGAATTTAACGTCTCTTTTATGGATTTGGATAATTAGCGGGTATCGGCCTAATTTTGCTCTGGATGCATTATTTGGTGTTTTACATTGTACACGGAGGATATCTTTTGCACGATTCTGCAAAAAGTCTCAATTTGTTGTTTGTGTCAAGCCCTGACCATAGAGAGCCCTTGGGGTTCTCTATGGTGCAATAGGTCAGAGCGTGACTAGGGGGTTCTAGTTGTAACGGCTCTCGTCGAAAGGAGTGGACCAAAGCGCAGCGTGGAAAGTGTTCATGATTATTATGATTTTTTTAAACACTCAAACAAAATAACAAATGTGAAAACGAAAGTGCACAGTTCTGTCAGGTACATACACTAAACAGAAAACAAGATCCCACAAAACCCAAAAGGAAAATGACAACTTATATGTGATCTCCAATCAGAGACAACGATAGACAGCTGCCTCTGATTGGGAACCACACACGGCCAAAAACAAAGAAATAGAAAACATAGCAGAGTCACACCCTGACCTAACCAAACATAGAGAATAATAAGGATCTCTAAGGTCAGGGCGTGACAGTGCCCCTCCCAAAGGTGCGGACTACAGCCGCTAACCTGAACCGATAGGGGAGGGTCCGGGTGGGCATCAACTCTTGGTGAGGGCTCCGGTGCGAGACGCAGACACCGCTCCGCTTGAGGTTCCCCCCACTTCGGTGGCACCTCTGGTGCAGGGATCGTCGCCGGGACTGGGAACCCTCGCTGAAGGCTCTGGACTGGGAACCCTCGCCACAGGCTCTGGACTGCCGACCGTCGCCGCAGGCTCCGGACTGCTGACCGTCGCTAGAGACTGGGGACTGTCACTGGAGACTCCGGACTGGGGACCGTCGCTGGAGGCTCCGGACTGGGGACCGGCACTGGAGGCTCCTTTCCCTGGATCATCACTGCAGGCTCCGGGCCATGGATCATCACTTGTGGGGCGGCAGGGTAGCCTAGTGGTTAGATTGTTGGACTAGTAACCGGAAGGTTGCAAGTTCAAACCCCCGAGCTGACAAGGTACAAATCTGTCGTTCTGCCCCTGAACAGGCAGTTAACCCACTGTTCCTAGGCCGTCATTGAAAATAAGAATTTGTTCTTAACTGACTTGCCTAGTTAAATAAAGGTAAAATAACACATTTAAAAAAGGCTTTGTGCCATGGATCATCACTGGAGGCTTTGTGCCATGGATCATCACTGGAGGCTTCGTGCCATGGATCATCACTGGAGGCTTTGTACGTGGTGCCGGAACAGGTTTCACCGGACTGAGGAGATGTACTAGAAGCCTGGTGCGTGGACCTGCCACAGGGCTTACCAGGCTGGGGAGACACACTGGAGGCCTGGTATGTATAGGGGAACAGCGACGACGGCGGGGTCCGCGGCCACAGAAATCCCAAGATATGTTTTGAGGGGGCACAAGGGGCTGTCGGTTGAGCCGAGGAGAGAGCCAGAGACCGTCGGGGAGTCGATGGAGCTGTTGGAGGAGGGAGATCGGAAATAGTTGTTGGTTAGTTGTTAGTTGTATTCTGCACGGCACTCGCCCTGAAGAGTGTGTAATCAGTCCGGTGTCAGCTGTGCTGATTCTACGCACCAGGCCTCCAGTGCGCCTCTCCAGCCCGGTACGTCCTGTGCCGGCTCCCCGCACTCGCCCTGAAGAGCGTGTCGTCAGTCCGGTGCCACCTGTGCCGGCTCCACGCACCAGGCCTCCAGTGCACATCCGTAGCCCAGTACGTCCTGTGCTAGCTCCCCGCACTCGGACTGAAGAGCGTGTCATCAGTCCAGTGCCACCTGTGCCGGCTCCATGCACCTGGCCTTCCACCGACAGTTCACAGTCCAGAGGTTCCAGCAACAGTTCACAGTCCGGAGCTTCCAGAGACGGTTCACAGTCCGGAGCTTCCAGTAGCGGTCAACGGTCCGGAACTTCCAGCGACGGTTCACAATCTGGAGATTCCAGCGACGGTTCACAGTCCAGAGCTTCCAGCAGCAGTTAACGGTCCGGAGCTTCCAGAGACGGTTCACAGTCCGGAGCTTCCAGCAGCGGTCAACGGTCCGGAACTTCCAGCGACGGTTCACAATCTGGAGATTCCAGCGACGGTTCACAGTCCAGAGCTTCCAGCAGCAGTTAACGGTCCGGAGCTTCCAGAGACGGTTCACAGTCCGGAGCTTCCAGCAGCGGTCAACGGTCCGGAACTTCCAGCGACGGTTCACAATCCGGAGATTCCAGCGACGGTTCACAGGCCGGAGCTTCCAGCAGCGGTTAACGGTCCGGAGCTTCCAGAGACGGTTCACAGTCCGGAGCTTCCAGCGACGGTTCACAGTCCGGAGCTTCCAGCAACGGTTCACAGTCCAGAACTTCCAGCAGCGGTTAACGGTCCGGAGCTTCCAGAGACGGTTCACAGTCTGGAGCTTCCAGCGACGGTTCACAGTCCAGAGCTTCCAGCAGCGGTTAACGGTCCGGAGCTTCCAGAGACGGTTCACAGTCCGGAGCTTCCAGAGACGGTTCACAGTCCGGAGCTTCCAGCGACGGTCAACGGTCCGGAACTTCCAGCGACGGTTCACAATCCGGAGATTCCAGCGACGGTTCACAGTCCGGAGCTTCCAGCAGCGGTTAACGGTCCGGAGCTTCCAGAGACGGTTCACAGTCCGGAGCTTCCAGAGGCGGTTCACAGTCCGGAGCTTCCAGCGACGGTTCACAGTCCGGAGCTTCCAGCAACGGTTCACAGTCCAGAACTTCCAGCAGCGGTTAACGGTCCGGAGCTTCCAGAGACGGTTCACAGTCCGGAGCTTCCAGCAGCGGTCAACGGTCCGGAACTTCCAGCGACGGTTCACAATCCGGAGATTCCAGCGACGGTTCACAGTCCGGAGCTTCCAGCAGCGGTTAACGGTCCGGAGTTTCCAGAGACGGTTCACAGTCCGGAGCTTCCAGAGACGGTTCACAGTCCGGAGCTTCCAGCGACGGTTCACAGTCCGGAGCTTCCAGCAACGGTTCACAGTCCAGAACTTCCAGCAGCGGTTAACGGTCCGGAGCTTCCAGAGACGGTTCACAGTCCGGAGCTTCCAGCGACGGTTCACAGTCCAGAGCTTCCAGCAGCGGTTAACGGTCCGGAGCTTCCAGAGATGGTTCACAGTCCGGAGCTTCCAGCAGCGGTCAACGGTCCGGAACTTCCAGCGACGGTTCACAATCCGGAGATTCCAGCGACGGTTCACAGTCCGGAGCTTCCAGCAGCGGTTAACGGTCTGGAGCTTCCAGAGACGGTTCACAGTCCGGAGCTTCCAGAGACGGTTCACAGTCTGGAGCTTCCAGCGACGGTTCACAGTCCGGAGCTTCCAGCAACGGTTCACAGTCTAGAACTTCCAGCAGCGGTTAACGGTCCGGAGCTTCCAGAGACGGTTCACAGTCCGGAGCTTCCAGCGACGGTTCACAGTCCAGAGCTTCCAGCAGCGGTTAACGGTCCGGAGCTTCCAGAGACGGTTCACAGTCCGGAGCTTCCAGAGACGGTTCACAGTCCGGAGCTTCCAGCGACGGTCAACGGTCCGGAACTTCCAGCGACGGTTCACAATCCGGAGATTCCAGCGACGGTTCACAGTCCAGAGCTTCCAGCAGCGGTTAACGGTCCGGAGCTTCCAGAGACGGTTCACAGTCCGGAGCTTCCAGAGACGGTTCACAGTCCGGAGCTTCCAGCGACGGTCAACGGTCCGGAACTCCCAGCGACGGTTCACAATCCGGAGCTTCCAGCGACGGTTCACAGTCCGGAGCTTCCAGCAGCGGTTAACGGTCCGGAGCTTCCAGAGACGGTTCACAGTCCGGAGCTTCCAGAGACGGTTCACAGTCCGGAGCTTCCAGAGACGGTTCACAGTCCGGAGCTTCCAGAGACGGTTCACATTCCGGAGCTTCCAGCGACGGTTCATAGTCCGGAGCTTCTAGCGACGGTTCACAGTCCAGAACTTCCAGCAGCAGTTAACGGTCCGGAGCTTCCAGAGACGGTTCACAGTCCTGAGCTTCCAGAGACGGTTCACAGTCCGGAGCTTCCAGCGACGGTTCACAGTCCGGAGCTTCCAGCGACGGTTCACATTCCAGAACTTCCAGCAGCAGTTAACGGTCCGGAGCTTCCAGAGACGGTTCACAGTCCGGAGCTTCCAGCGACGGTTCACGGTCCAGAGCTTCCAGCAGCGGTTAACGGTCCGGAGCTTCCAGAGACGGTTCACAGTCCGGAGCTTCCAGAGACGGTTCACAGTCCGGAGCTTCCAGCTACGGTTCACAGTCCAGAGCTTCCAGCGACGGTCAACGGTCCGGAGCTTCCGGCGACGGTCAACGGTCCGGAGCTTCAATTGATGGTCAACGGTACGGAGCCGGTGTCCAATCCGGGCACGGCATCCAGTCCCGCTCCATGGCCGGAGCCTTCCTCTGCTCCGGTGCCCAGTCTGGGCACAGTGTTCAGCCCGCCTTCAGGGTCAGATGCGCAGTCT
This sequence comes from Oncorhynchus kisutch, assembly GCF_002021735.2. Classification (NCBI taxonomy): domain Eukaryota; kingdom Metazoa; phylum Chordata; class Actinopteri; order Salmoniformes; family Salmonidae; genus Oncorhynchus; species Oncorhynchus kisutch. Next base: position 17,480,526 of record NC_034179.2, on the reverse strand, counting down.
GAGCAGGTGCTACATCCCGTGCTACGTCCCGCACCGGAGCCGCCACCGACGCTAGAGGCAGCTGATGATCGTTGCCTCTAATTGGGGATCATACTTGGTGTGTTCCTTTTCCCACCTGCGTTTCTGGGATATTGTTTCATTTTGGTTTAGTGCTATGTGCGCTACGAACTTCACGTTAGTTTATTCTTTGTTGTTTTTTGAAGGTTCACTTTTATAAATATGTGGAACTCTACTCACGTTGCGCCTTGGTCCGCTCATTATGTATATGACGAACGTGACAGTTTGTCCCATTTTGTGAATTCTTGGTTGGTGAGCGGACTCACAGCCATTAAGGGCAATGGGTTCTATAACCGATTCAAGTATTTTTAGCCAGATCCTAATTGGTATGTTGATTTTTATGTTCCTTTTGATGGCATAGAAGGCCCTTCTTGCCTTGCCTCTCAGATCGTTTACAGCTTTGTGGAAGTTACCTGTGGCACTGATGTTTAGGCCGAGGTATGTATCATTTTTTTTGTGCTCTAGGGCAACGGTGTCTAGATGGAATTTGTATTTGTGGTCCTGGCAACTGGGCCGCTGACAGAATCTGTACCGAAGATCTAGGGGACAGAAGCAACAGATTATCAGCAAACAGTAGACATTTGACTTCAGATTCTAGTAGGGTGAGGCCGGGTGCTACAGACTGTTCTAGTGCCCTTGCCAATTCGTTAATATATACAGTGCCTAAGGAAAGTATTCAGACCCCTTGACTTTTTCCACATTTTGTTAGGTTACAGCCTTATTCTAAAATGTATTAAATAAAATAATTTCCTCAGCAATCTACACACAATACCCCATAGTGACAAAGCGAAAACAGGTTTTAGAAATGTTAGCAAATTTATTAAAACCAAAAAACAGAAATACCTTATATACATAAGTATTCAGACCCTTTGCTATGAGACTCGAAACTGTGCTCAGGTGCATCCTGTTTCCATTGATCATCCTTGAGATGTTTCTACAACTTGATTGGAGTCCACCTGTGGTAAATTCAATTGATTGGACATGATTTGGAAAGGCTCACACCTGTCTATATAAGGTCTCACAGTTGACAGTGCGTGTCAGAGCAAAAACCAAGCCATGAGGTCGAAGGAGTTGCCGTAGAGCTCTGAGACAGGATTGTGTTGAGGCATAGATCTGGGGAAGGGTACCAAAACATTTCTGCAGCATTGAAGGTCCCCAAAAACACAGTGCCCTCCAGAAGTTAAGAACCACCAAGACACTTCCTCGAGCAATGGGGAGAGAAAGACCTTGGTCAGAGAGGTGACAAAGAACCCAATAGTCACTCTGACAGAGCTCTAGAGATCTTCTGCGGAGATGGGACAACCTTCCAGAAGGACAACCATCTCTGCAGAACTCCACCAATTAGGCCTTTATGGTAGAGTGGCCAGACAGAAGCCACTCCTCAGTAAAAGGCACACGACAGCCCGCTTGGGGTTGCAAAAAGGCACATCAAGACTCTTTAACAACACTCTCTGGTCTGATGAAACCAAGATTGAACTCTTTGTCAAGAATGCCAAGCGTCACATCTGGAGGAAACCTTGCACCATCCCTACGGTGAAGCATTGTGGTGGTAGCATCATGCTGTGGGGATGTTTTTCAGCGGCGGGGACTGGGAGACTAGTCAGGATAGAGGCAAAGATGAACGTAGCAAAGTACAGAGATCCTTCAAGAAAACCTGCTCCAAAATGCGATATTTTAATAAATTAGCAAAAAAATATATGTTTTCTTTGTCGTAATGGGTTATTGTGTGTAGATTAATGAGGGGGGAAAAAACAATTTGATCAATTTTAGAGTAAGGCTGTAACCTAACAAAACGTGGAAAAAATCTAGGGGTCTGAATACTTTCTGAAGGAACTGTATGTTGAAGAGGGTGGGGCTTAAGCTGCATCCCTGTATCCATACCCATTGGATGCAGTGATCACATTATTGTGGCTACATCTAGGAAGGCCAGAGTTCCAACATCAGGGCATCAAATAGTGTATAAGAGATCATACAAAAGATTTTGCTGTGACTCTTATGTGGATAATGTAAAACATATTTGTTGGTCTGTTGGAGCATCCAGACGCTGCACTTGATGAATTTAGGAAATTGCTTCATCCAATTATTGATAAACATGCACCTGTTAAGAAACTGACTGTTAGATCTGTTAGGGCTCCATGGATTGATGAGGAATTGAACAACTGTATGGTTGAAAGAGATGGAGCAAAAGGAGTGGCTAATAAGTCTGGCTGCAGATCTGACTGGCTGACTTACTGCAAATTGAGAAATTATGTGACTAAACTCAACAACAAAAAAGAAGAAACTGTATAATGAAGCCAATATCAATGATATAAAGAATGATGGAAACAACTTCAGAGTACTTTAAATGAAATTATGGGCAGAAAGACAAATTCAACTCCATCTTTTATTGAATCAGATGGCTTATTCATCACAAAACCAGTTGATGTTGCCAATTACTTTAATGATTACTTAATTTGCAAAGTGGGCAAACTTGGGCAGGAAATGCCAACAATGAACAGTAAACCATCGTGTTCATGCATAAAAAAACAATAATGAAGAAAAGCATTGCAAGTTTGAATTTCGTAAAGTAACATGCTGACCAGACTGCACAAGCGCAAGTTGATTTTGTCCATCCACACCAGATGCGATCAGGACACGCAGGCTGGAATATCAAAGCAAAATCTGAACCAATTATATTAATTTGGGGACAAGTTGAAAAGCATTAAATATTTTTGGCAATTTAGCTAGCTAGCTTGCTGTTGCTAGCTAATTTGTCCTGGGATATAAACATTGGGTTGTTATTTTACCTGAAATGCACAAGGTCCTCTACTCCGACAATTAATCGACAGATAAAACGGTCAACCAAGTTTCTTTCTAGTACTCTCTCCTCTTTCCATCAGGCTTCTTCTTTTTCTTTGGACTTTATATTCCGATTGGCAACCAACTTTAAGGTGCATTACTGCAACCGACTGGAGTGTGGACCTCAGTTCATCTTTCAATCACCCACGTGGGTATATGCTCCAATATACCAATGAGGAGATGGCAGATGGGTATATGCTCCTAAAAAACAATAAGGAGATGGGTGAGGCAGGACTTGCAGTGCGTCGAGCGTCGCAAATAGAACCAAGTTCTATTTTAGCGCCTGGCTACGTAGACGCTCGCGGGCAGTGTGGATGCAATGATTGAATAAAAGGTATGTGTACATTTTTATTGCAATGATCGCGCACGCTACGTGTCTGGTCTGGTCAGCATGTTAGTGTGGGAGAGGTGGAAAAATTATTGTTATCGATCAATAAAGATAAACCTCCTGGCATTGAGAACTTAGATAGAAAGCTACTGAGGATGGTAGCTTACTCTATAGCCACTCCTATCTGTCATATCTTTAATCTAAGCCTAGAGAAAAATATTTGTCCTCAGGCCTGGAGGGAAGCCATAGTAATTCTGCTACTTTGTGGTAAAGCGGCCTTTACTGGTTCTAACAGCAGATCTATAAGCTTGCTGTCAGCTCTTAGCAAACTGTTGGAAAAATGCTACAATGCTATTTCTCTGTAAACAAATTAACAACAAACTTTCAGCATGCTTATAGAGAAGGGCATTCAGCATGTACTGCACTGACACAAATGACTGATGATTGGTTGAAAGAAATTGATCATAAGAAGATTGTGGGATCTGTGCTGTTAGATGTCAGTGCAGCCTTTGATATTATTGACCATAACCTCTTGTTGAAAAAACATATGTGTTATGGCTTTTCATCCTCTGCTACATCATGGATTCAGAGATATCTATCTAATAGAACTCAAAGGGTTATCTTTAATGGAAGCTTCTCTAATGTCAAACATGTAAAGTGTGGTGTACCGCAGGGCAGCTCTCTAGACTCTTTACTCTTTTCTATTTTTACCAATGGTCTGCCACTGGCAATAAACAAAACATGTGTGTCCATGTATGCTGATGATTCAACCATAAACGCATCAGCAACCACAGCTAATGAAGTCACTAAACGCTTAACAAAGACTTGCAGTCTATTTTGGAATTGGTGGCCAGTAATAAACTTGTCCTGAACATCTCTAAAACTAAGAGTAATGTATTTGGTACAAATCATTTCCTAAGTTCTGGTAATAGATGGTGTGGTAGTTGAACAAGTTGAGAAGACTAAAATACTTGGTGTTACCTTAGATTGTAAACTGTCATGGTCAAAACATATAGATTCAATGGTTGTAAAGATGGGGAGAGGTCTGTCCGTAATAAAGAGATGCTCTGCTTTTTTGACACCACACTCCACAAAGCAAGTCCTGCAGGCTCTAGTTTTATCTTATCTTGATTATTGTCCAGTAGTGTGGTCGAGTGTTGCAAGGAAAGACCTAGTTAAGCTGCAGCTTCAGCTGGCCCAGAACAGAGCGCAAACCTGTTTAAAAAAAAAGATAAAGAAACACCTCACGGCACAACGCCTCTCCCCTAGTTGGCCTAGATAGTTTGCGTATATGTGTTGGTATTGATATGTAGCCTACCTGTGCCCTTTTAAAATAAATGTTTTATTGATGTAGTTCTGTCCTTGAGTCGTTCTCGTCTATTAATGTTATGTATATTGTCATATTTCATGTTTTGTGTGGACCCCGGGAAGAGTAGCTGCTGCTTTTGCAGCAGCTAACGGGGATCCTAATATAATACCAAATACCCCACAGCCCTGTGGAAAGGAAGTGTGTTTTTTTTTGCACACTTGTTGTTTGTGTACATGGATTTTATAATGTCATGTGTTTTTCCCCCACCACCACTTTCCATCAACTTCTATAGCAGACCCTCATGCCAAATTGAGTCAAAAGCTTTTTTGAAATCAACAAAGCATGAGAAGACTTTGCCTTTGTTTTGGTTTGTTTCTTTGTCAATTAGGGTGTGGAGGGTGAATACGTGGTCTGTCGTACTGTAATTTGGTAAAAAGCCCATTTGACATTTGCTCAGTATGTTGTTTTCACTGAGGAAATACGAGTCTGCTGTTAATAATAATGCAGAGGATTTTCCCAAGGTTGCTGTTGATGCATATCCCACGGGAGTTATTGTGGTCAAATTTGTCTCCACTTTTGTGGATTGGGGTGTTCAGTCCTTGGTTCCAAAATATTGGGGAAGATGCCAGAGCTAAGGATGATGTTAAAGAGTTTTTGTATAGCCAATTGGAATTTGTGGTAGGACACCATCAACACCACAGGCCTATTTGGGATGGAGGATTTGTATTTTGTCCTGTAGTTCATTCAATGTAATTAGAGAATCCAATGGGTTCTGGTAGTCTTTAGTAGTTGATTCTAATATTTGTTTTTGATCATGTATATGTTTTTGTTGTTTGTTCTTTGTTCTTTGTTATGGGGCCAAAAATATTGGAGAAGTGTGTTACCCATACATCTCCATTTTGGATAACTCATTGTGTTGCTTTTTGTTTTCCAATTTTTCCAGAAGTGGTTAGATTCTATGGATTCTTCAATTACATTGAGCTGATTTCTGACTTGCTGTTCCTTCTTTTTCCATAGTGTATTTCTGTATTGTTTTCGTCATTCACCATAGTGAAGGCGTAGGCTCAGGTTTTCTGGTTCTCTATGTTTTTGTTTGGACAGGCTTCTCAATTTCTTTCTTAGGTTTTTGCATTCTTCATCAAACCATTTGTCATGGTTGTTAATTTTCGTAGGTTTTCTGCTCGTCTCTCTCTCTCTCTCTCTCTCTCTCCAAGAATTTCACTTGCAATGAGAACATGGCTGACATGACTATTGGAACCCCATAAATCATGGAAATGTGACACAAATACTGCATAAAATCATAATATATACAAAATTCATAGTCCTATAAGTTTGATAGACTTAATTGTAGATGGATTCCTATTCCTACCTGACTCTGTTGCCCCTTATTGAATAAGGACTTATACAGCATCTTTCATAGAGCATATAAGTATTTTCATCTTATTCAGTCATAAAGGTTCCTCTCAAAACTACGATAACATGATTTCTATAGCCAGACCTCTCTAACGCAGCAGGCTAAGATGGCAACTGAGGAAGATAACGGATGACACTGCTGCTAGCACCAAGGGATCACACACACACACTTTTCTTTCTCTCTCTCACTCACTCACTCACACACACACACACACACACACCCGCACACACACGCACGCACGCACACACACACACACACACACACGCAGACACACACACGCACTTTTCTTTAATTCACTCACTCACTCACTCACTCACTCACTCACTCACTCACTCACTCACTCACTCACTCACTCACTCACTCACTCACTCACTCACTCACACACACACACACACACACACACACACACACACACACACACACACACACACACACACACACACACACACACACACACACACACACACACACACACACACACATCCAGAGATCCTGTAATGCCAGGCTCATTTGCATCCTCATCAGTATGCATGAAATCTCAGGCTGAACTGTAATACCCTAACTGCTGCATAATACACTCTAATGAGTATGAAAGTGAGCATGACAATTAAAACTCACATTAATCACTAAACGCTACTCTCAAGGAAGATTGCAGATAGAGAATCAGTAGAGAGCAGGAGTAAGGAGGGATAGCAGAGAAGCAGTAGAGGGCAGGAGTAAGGAGGGATAGCAGAGAAGCAGTAGAGAGCAGGAGTAAGGAGGGATAGCAGAGAAGCAGTAGAGGGTAGGAGTATGGAGGGATAGCAGAGAAGCAGTAGAGGGCAGGAGTAAGGAGGAATTGCAGAGAAGCAGTAGAGGGCAGGAGTAAGGAGGAATTGCAGAGAAGCAGTAGAGGGCAGGAGTAAGGAGGAATAGCAGAGAAGCAGTAGAGAGCAGGAGTAAGGAGGGATAGCAGAGAAGCAGGAGTATGGAGGGATAGCAGAGAAGCAGTAGAGGGCAGGAGTAAGGAGGAATAGCGGAGAAGCAGTAGAGGGCAGGAGTAAGGAGGGATAGCAGAGAAGCAGTAGAGGGCAGGAGTAAGGAGGAATAGCGGAGAAGCAGGAGTATGGAGGGATAGCAGAGAAGCAGGAGTATGGAGGAATAGCAGAGAAGCAGTAGAGGGCAGGAGTAAGGAGGGATAGCAGAGAAGCAGTAGAGGGCAGGAGTAAGGAGGGATAGCAGAGAAGCAGGAGTATGGAGGGATAGCAGAGAAGCAGTAGAGGGCAGGAGTAAGGAGGGATAGCAGATAAGCAGTAGAGGGCAGGAGTAAGGAGGAATAGCAGAGAAGCAGTAGAGGGCAGGAGTAAGGAGGGATAGCAGAGAAGCAGGAGTATGGAGGGATAGCAGAGAAGCAGTAGAGGGCAGGAGTAAGGAGGAATAGCAGAGAAGCAGTAGAGGGCAGGAGTAAGGAGGGATAGCAGACAAGCAGGAGTATGGAGGGATAGCAGAGAAGCAGTAGAGGGCAGGAGTAAGGAGGGATAGCAGAGAAGCAGTAGAGGGCAGGAGTAAGGAGGGATAGCAGAGAAGCAGGAGTATGGAGGGATAGCAGAGAAGCAGTAGAGGGCAGGAGTAAGGAGGAATAGCGGAGAAGCAGTAGAGGGCAGGAGTAAGGAGGGATAGCAGAGAAGCAGTAGAGGGCAGGAGTAAGGAGGGATAGCAGAGAAGCAGGAGTATGGAGGGATAGCAGAGAAGCAGTAGAGGGCAGGAGTAAGGAGGAATAGCGGAGAAGCAGTAGAGGGCAGGAGTAAGGAGGAATAGCAGATAAGCAGTAGAGGGCAGGAGTAAGGAGGAAGGAGGAATAGCAGATAAGCAGTAGAGGGCAGGAGTAAGGAGGAATAGCAGAGAAGCAGTAGAGGGCAGGAGTAAGGAGGAATAGCAGAGAAGCAGTGGAGGGCTCAAGTAAGGAGGGATAGCAGAGAAGCAGGAGTATGGAGGGATAGCAGAGAAGCAGTAGAGGGCAGGAGTAAGGAGGGGTAGCAGAGAAGCAGTAGAGGGCAGGAGTATGGAGGGATAGCAGAGAAGCAGTAGAGTGCAGGAGTATGGAGGGATAGCAGAGTAGCAGTAGAGGGCAGGAGTATGGAGGGATAGCAGACAAGCAGTAGAGGGCAGGAGTATGGAGGGATAGCAGACAAGCAGTAGAGGGCAGGAGTATGGAGGGATAGCAGAGAAACAGTAGAGGGCAGGAGTAAGGAGGGATAGCAGAGAAGCAGTAGAGGGCAGGAGTATGGAGGGATAGCAGACAAGCAGTAGAGGGCAGGAGTATGGAGGGATAGCAGAGAAACAGTAGAGGGCAGGAGTAAGGAGGGATAGCAGAGAAGCAGTAGAGGGCAGGAGAGAGGGGGATAGAAGAGGGGTAAAGAGATGGAGATCAAGGGAGGGTGCTGAGGATAGGGGGATCATGGAACACACTGGAGAGAATGGAGAAAGAGAAGAAGGGGTTGAGGAATAAAATGTAAGGTATGGAGAAGAAGTTAGGTAATAGAGATTGTTAGAGAGATTGGTAGAGAGATTTTTAGAAAGATTGATAGAGAGATTGTTAGAGAGATTGATAGAGAGATTGTTAGAGAGATTGATAGAGAGATTGTTAGAAAGATTGATAGAGAGATTGTTAGAGAGATTGTTAGAACGATTGTTAGAAAGATTGATAGAGAGATTGTTAGAAAGATTGATAGAGAGATTGTTAGAAAGATTGATAGAGAGATTGTTAGAAAGATTGATAGAGAGATTGATAGAGAGATTGTTAGAGAGATTGATAGAGAGATTGTTAGAGAGATTGATAGAGAGATTGTTAGAGAGATTGATAGAGAGATTGTTAGAGAGATTTATAGAGAGATTGTTCGAAAGATTGATAGAGAGATTGTTAGAAAGATTGTTAGAAAGATTTATAGAGAGATTGTTAGAAAGATTGATAGAGAGATTGTTAGAAAGATTGTTAGAAAGATTGTTATAGAGATTTATAGAGAGATTGATAGCAAGATTGATAGAGAGATTGATAGAGAGATTGTTAGAGAGATTGATAGAGATTGTTAGAAAGATTGATAGAGAGATTGTTAGAGAGATTGTTAGAAAGATTGTTAGAAAGATTGATAGAGAGATTGTTAGAGAGATTGATAGAGAGATTGTTAGAGAGATTTATAGAGAGATTGGTAGAGAGATTGATAGAGAGATTGTTAGAGAGATTGTTAGAAAGATTGATAGAGAAATTGTTAGAAAGATTGATAGAGAGATTGTTACAGAGATTGATAGAGCGATTTATAGAGAGATTGTTAGAAAGATTGATAGAGAGATTGTTAGAAAGATTGTTAGAAAGATTGATAGAGAGATTGATAGAGCGATTGATAGAGAGATTGATAGCGAGATTGATAGAGAGATTGATAGAGAGATTGATAGAGAGATTGTTAGAAAGATTGATAGAGAGATTTATAGAGAGATTGTTAGAGAGATTGATAGAGAGATTTATAGAGAGATTGTTAGAGATTTATAGAGAGATTGATAGAGAGATTGTTAGAAAGATTGTTATAGAGATTTATAGAGAGATTGATAGCAAGATTGATAGAGAGATTGATAGAGATTGTTAGAAAGATTGATAGAGAGATTTATAGAGAGATTGTTAGAGAGATTGATAGAGAGATTTATAGAGAGATTGTTAGAGATTTATAGAGAGATTGATAGAGAGATTGTTAGAAAGATTGTTATAGAGATTTATAGAGAGATTGATAGCAAGATTGATAGAGAGATTGATAGCAAGATTGTTAGAAAGATTGATAGAGAGATTGTTAGAGAGATTGTTATAAAGATTGTTAGAAAGATTGATAGAGAGATTGTTAGAGAGATTGATAGAGAGATTGTTAGAGAGATTTATAGAGAGATTGATAGAGAGATTGATAGAGAGATTGTTAGAGAGATTGTTAGAAAGATTGATAGAGAAATTGTTAGAAAGATTGATAGAGAGATTGTTACAGAGATTGATAGAGCGATTTATAGAGAGATTGTTAGAAAGATTGATAGAGAGATTGTTAGAAAGATTGTTAGAAAGATTGATAGAGAGATTGATAGAGCGATTGATAGAGAGATTGATAGCGAGATTGATAGAGAGATTGATAGAGAGATTTATAGAGAGATTGTTAGAGAGATTGATAGAGAGATTTATAGAGAGATTGTTAGAGATTTATAGAGAGATTGATAGAGAGATTGATAGAGAGATTTATAGAGATTTATAGAGAGATTGTTAGAGAGATTTATAGAGAGATTGTTAGAGAGATTTATAGAGAGATTGTTAGAGAGATTTATAGAGAGGTTGTTCGAGGGATTGATAAAGAGATTGATAGAGAGATTGTTAGAGAGATTGATAGAATAAGAAAGTGACAGACATTTTCAATGTATTACATGATTTTCTTTCTTCATAACGCATTCTATACACTTTTTTTGTGTGCTTCTCACAAATGTACAATAAGCATTTTTGTGTCCCTTTCACAATAATCTGAGATACTGGGTTTGCTCCCCTCCTCCTATCTCTCTTTATCTTTCCCACTTTCCCCATCCTGTTAAGATAGAAATACCTACAACAGCACCATTGTGTAATGACACCATGAAAAGTAGTGCACCTAAGCTGAGATCTGGTGTTCAGAGGCGTATGTAGCGGGGGCTACTAACAATCACGGATTACAAAAAGAAAGCCAGTAATGTTGTAGACACTGCCTACTGGGCGAGCTAAATCACCTTTCATTCAACTGTGTTAACCCTGGCGAGGCTGCCGGCCCTAGCCGCGTCCTCAGAGCATGTTCAGAGCAGCTAGCTGTTGTGTTTTTCTGACATTTTCAATCTCTCTCTAGTCTAGGCTGTTATTTCCAGCTGCTTCAAGATGTCCACTATCATCCCACGCCCAAGAAAGGGAAAGTAACTGAACTGAATGATTACTGACCCGTAGCACTCACTTCCGTCATCATGATAACAAAATCGCCATTGCACTGCACACAAACCTCACCCACTTGGACAAAAGGAATGCATATGTGAGGATGCAGTTCATCAACTACAACTCGGACTTCAATACCATAGTGCCCTATAAGCTCATCACAAAGCTCACGACCCTGGGACTGAACTCCTCCCTATGCAACTGGGTCCTGGACTTCCTGACGTGCCACCTCCAGGTGGTGAAGGTTGGCAACATCCACCTCCTCCACACTAATACTCAACACGGGGTCCCACAAATGTGTGTCCTCAGTCCCCTCCTGTACTCCCTGTATACCCATGACTGCGTGGCCTCACACAGTTCTATTTGACCTAGATAGTTTGTGTGTATGCATTGATATGTAGGCTATGTGTGCCTTTAAAAAGAGTTATGTAGTGTTCTTGTCTATTGTTGTTCTGTATTATGCCATTCTGTATTATGTTTCATGTATTGTGTGGACCCAAGGAAGAGTAGCTGTTGCTTTTGCAACAACTCATGGGGATCCTAATATAATACCAATACCAACCCCATCATGAAGTTCGCTGATGACACGACAGTAGTAGGCCTGATTACCAACAACAACGAGACGTCCTAGAGAGTGGAAATAGACACTGACGATGTGGTGCCAGGTAAACAACCTCTCCCTCAAAGTCAGAAAAACAAAGGAGCTGATTGTGGACTTCAGCAGAAACCAGGTTGGGCATGCCCCCATCCTCATCAACGGGGCCGCCGTGGAGACGGTCAACGTTCGCACTACCCTCTGTAGTGCCTTGCGGTCAAAGGCGAGCAGTTGCAATACCAGGCAGTGATGCAACCAGTGAGGATGCTCTCAATGGTGTAGCTGTAGAACCTTTTGGGGATCTGAGGACCCATACCAATTTTTTTCAGTCTCCTGAGGGGGAATAGGTTTTGTCGTGCCCTCTTCACAACTGTCTTGGTGTGCTTGGACCATGATAGTTTGTTGGTGATGTGGACACCAAGGAACTTGAAGCTCTCAACCTGCTCCATTGCAGGCCCGTCGATGAGAATGGGGGCGTGCTCGGTCCTCCTTTTCCTGTAGTCCACAATCATCTCCTTAGTCTTGATCACGTTGAGGGAAAGGTTGTTGTCCTAGTACCACACGGCCAGGTCTCTGACCTCCACCCTGTAGGCTGTCTCGTCATTGTCGGTGATCAGGCCTACCACTGTTGTGTCATCAGCAAACTTAATGATAGTGTTGGAGTCGTGCCTGGCCGTGCAGTCATGAGTGAACAGGGAGTACAAGATGAGACTAAGCACACCCCTGAGGGGCCCCAGTGTTGAGGATCAGCGTGGCGGATGTGTTGTTACCTACCCTTACCACCTGGGGGCGGCCTGTCAGGAAGTCCAGGATCCAGTTGCAGAGGGATGTGTTTAGTCCCAGGGTCCTTAGCTTATTAATGAGCTTTGTGGGCACTGGTGTTGAATGCTGAGCTGTAGTCAATGAACAGCATTTTCACATAGATGCTATTTTTGTCCAGGTGGGAAAGGGCAATGTGGAGTGCGATTGAGATTGCGTCATCTATGGATTTGTTGGGGCGGTATGTGAATTGGAGTGGGTCTAGGGTATCCGGGAGGATGCTGTTGTTCTAAGCCATGACCAGCCTTTCAAAGCACTTCATGGCTACCGATGTGAGTGCTACGGCGCGGTAATCATTTAGTCAGGTTACCTTCGCTTCCTTGGGCACAGGGGCTATGGTGGTCTGCTTGAAACATGTAGGTATTACAGGCTCAATGAGGGAGAGGTTGAAAATGTCAGTCAAGACACTTGCCAGTTGGTCCACGCAAGCTTTGAGTACACGTCCTGGTAATCTGTCTGGCCCAGCAGCTTTGTGAATGTTGACCTGTTTAAAGGTGTAATGGGATTTATATGTTCATATGAATGATTAGAATATTCCAGCCTGAAACCATATGATTGCATGAAATGAATTAAGAATCATGATGAAATTGATTAGAATCATGCGATTATTCTAATGATGTGTGTGGTTTTAGTCAATAGAATTATATATCCGCGAGTGTAGTTTTTACTCAGAATTAGAGTATAACAATATATCTGTACGATGTGTCTATAATAGTATCTGAGCAAGATTCGGTGCCGACCTTGGCTGGGGGCCACTGAGAGTACTTCCCAGGGTCTCCCTATCTTGAGGGAGGAAGGGGAGTGATTCTCACGGATTCCCCTAATCTTTGTCAGCTGGGTAGCAGGACATTGTGGGCGTAGGATACCTAAATGAATGGTTCTGTACAACTAACCAGCGCTCTCATGAATAAACCTTTTTGACTATATAGCTGGGACTCCATCTGTTTCAATAGACCAAGATCTTACAAATTCTAGGTTTAAGTTGCAGACTTAAAGCCCATTTCATAGAAAATGCTACAAACTGAAATATACACTCAGTGGCCAGTTTATTAGTTGCACCCATCTAGTACTGAGTCGGACCCCACTGTAGCCATGGAGGGATGCACCTGGTGAGCAACAATGTTTAGTTATGCTGTGGTGTTCAAACCTTGGTATCAAGGGACCTAACGTGTGCCAGGAAAACATTCCCCACACCATTACACCACCAGCCTGTACTGTTGACACCAGGCAGGATGGGGCCATGGACTCATGCTGCTTATGCTTAATCCTGACTCTGCCATCAACGCAACAGGAACTGGGATGTGTCAGACCAGGCAATGTTTTTCCACCCATTAATTGTCCAGTGTTGGTGAATGTTTGCCCACTGGAGCCGCTTCTTCATCTGCTGCAATAGCCCATCCGTGACAAGGATCAACAAGTTGTGTGTTCTGAGATGGCGTTCTGCACACAACTGTTGTATTGCACCTTTATTTGCCTGTTTGTGGCCCACTTACAGCAGGAACGCACAATCCCTCCCCAGTGCTGAGACTGTCCGCAATAGGCTGAGTCAGGCTGGACTGAGGGCTTGTAGGCCTGGTCCTCACCAGACATCACCGGCAACAACATCGCCTATGGGCACAAACCCACTGTCGCTAGGACCAGACAGGTCTGGAAAACGTGCTCTTCACTGACAAGTCGCGGTTTTGTCTCACCAGGGGTGATGGTCAGATTTGTGTTTATCGTTGAAGGAATGAGTGTTACACCGAGGCCTGTACTCTTGAGCGATTTGGAGGTGGAGGGTCCGTCATGGTCTGGGGTGGTGTGTCACAGCATCATCGGACTGAGCTTGTTGTCATTGCAGGCAATCTCAATGCTGTGCATTACAGGGAAGACATCCTCCTCCCTCATGTGGTACCCTTCCTGCAGGCTCATCCTGGCATGACCCTCCAGCATGACAATGCCACCAGCCATACTGCTCATTCTGTGCGTGATTTCCTGCAAGACAGGAATGTCAGTGTTCTGCCACGGCCAGTGAAGAGCCCGAATCTCAATCCCATTGAGCACGTCTGGGACCTATACAATTGGAGGGTGAGGGCTAGGTCCATTCCCCCCAGAAATGTCCGGGAACTTGCAGGTGCCTTGGTGGAAGAGTGGGGTAACATCTCACAGCAAGAACTGGAAAATCTGGTGCAGTCCATGAGGAGGAGATGCACTACAGTACTTAATGCAGATGGTGGCCACACCAGATACTGACTGTTACTTTTGATTTTGACCCCCCCTTTGTTCAGGGACACATTATTCAATTTCTGTTAGTCACATGGGAACTTGTCTGTGGAACTTGTTCAGTTTATGTCTCAGTTGTTGAATCTTGTTATGTTCATACAAATATTTAGAGGACGTTTCTTTTTTCTGCTGAGTTTATATAGTACATTTGGTGTGGTTACCCTTAGATATATTCTCTAGAATTTCAGAGGCATATGTTGTCAAATTTGTATTATCTTCAGAAAAATGTGCCAATGCTTTTTACATACGTGTTCATTATTTTACAGATAGAAAGATGGAAAAAGTTTTTTTCACCAAATCTTCTCTGTAAAAGTACAGTCCTGGAGTGTCCCAACAAAATAAAACCAAAATATTGGTTGAACTTCATCCAGTGTTCAGAAAAATGTATTTGCAGGATATGCAAATATTCACATATTTAATGAGATATCGCCTCATTTGCATATTTTAATACACAATTATCTCAGAAAAATTGTAATACAAAAAAGTATTGTATTTGTGTCTACATTCAACTGGCAAAAATGTATTCAATCAATTAAGTTGGAATCCCTTTGTTGCTTTTGTCTGCATGGTGTGTATGTGATACAATTATGCCTCATTATACAATTCCACCATGTGTCCGTCAAGACAGAAGCATTTACAGCTCTCTTTGTTTCTCCGCAATATGCCTCGGCACACACACACACACACACACACGCACGCACGCACGCACGCACGCACGCATGCACGCACGCACGCACACACACACACACACACACACACACACACACACACACACACACACACACACACACACACACACACACACACACACACACACACACCCTTCCTTTGTCCTTTTCTCTCCTCACTACAGATCTGCAATTGCACAGAGGTGTGTGTGATTACGTGTGTGCGTTCCTGCATGTGTGCGTGTGTGTGTGTGTGTGTGTGTGTGTGTGTGTGTGTGTGTGTGTGTGTGTGTGTGTGTGTGTGTGTGCGTGTGGACCTATAGGGCCTCATAAGCCAATCATTGTCACAGCAGCCACATGTCACCATAAATTCTGCATGCAGTTTATGTTTTAAACATATTTTCTTCAGCCCCTCTTCCTTCCATCCCTCCACCCCTCTTTCTACCCTGCCCCCCACAAACAGATGGAGAGATAGACAGTGCACACAATATGAACACATACAGACATGCCTACACATTCTGTTCGGTCGTTCTCTTTCTCTCCTTTCTCTCCTTTCTCTCCTTCTCTATCTTATTCCAACTATCTTTTTCTCTGTGATAAGTGATAGAGGAGTTGATTGCTATGGTGACCTGGCCTGCATGCCGACCCTATCTTTAGATAGATAACAGGTTGGTGCCAAACCAGTCCCACCATGGACACTTACCAAAAGTAACCATCCACGAACACACACTGTCCATATAACTTCAGCAGGAGGGACAACTGCACAGAGAAGACAATGAAAAACAGAGAGCGAGTGAGAGAAAGAGAGCGAGTGAGAGTGAGAGAGAGACTGACAGAGAGAGAGACCGACAGAGAGAGAGACCGACAGAGAGAAAGAGAGCAACTGACAGAGAGAGATTGAGAGAGAGAGACAGAGACAGAGAGACAGAGAGAGACAGAGAGACAGAGAGACAGAGAGCGAGAGAGAGAGAGAGAGAGAGAGAGAGAGAGAGAGAGAGAGGGGGAGGTGGGTGCAGCAACAAAAAGTTTTGTTTTGGAGGCTGATACAGGGAAAGGGTAAAGTTAGTCTGTTAAACATGGATGGAAACCAATCTACTGGGGAAGCAGACAATGTGGATGTGACTGGGATAATCTACTGGGGAAGCAGACAATGTGGATGTGACTGGGATAATCTACTGGGGAAGCAGACAATGTGGATGTGACTGGGATAATCTACTGGGGAAGCAGACAATGTGGATGTGACTGGGATAATCTACTGGGGAAGCAGACAATGTGGATGTGACTGGGATAATCTACTGGGGAAGCAGACAATGTGGATGTGACTGGGATAATCGTGCTTCTACACCTGCATTGCTTGCTGTTTGGGGTTTTAGGCTGGGTTTCTGTACAGCACTTTGAGATATCAGCTGATGTACGAAGGGCTATATAAATACATTTGATTTGATTTGATTTTATAATCTACTGGGGAAGCAGACAATGTGGATGTGACTCGGATAATCTACTGGGGAAGGAAGCAGACAATGTGGATGTGACTGGGAGAATCTACTGGGGAAGGAAGCAGACAATGTGGATGTGACTGGGAGAATCTACTGGGGAAGGAAGCAGACAATGTGGATGTGAGGTGGAGAATCTACTGGGGAAGGAAGCAGACAATGTGGATGTGACTGGGAGAATCTACTGGGGAAGGAAATAGACAAGGTGGATGTGACTGGGAGAATCTACTGGGATAGCAGACAATGTGGATGTGACTGGGAGAATCTACTGGGGAAGGAAGCAGACAATGTGGATGTGACTGGGAGAATCTACTGGGGAAGGAAATAGACAAGGTGGATGTGACTGGGAGAATCTACTGGGATAGCAGACAAGGTGGATGTGACTGGGAGAATCTACTGGGATAGCAGACAATGTGGATGTGACTGGGAGAATCTACTGGGGAAGGAAATAGACAAGGTGGATGTGACTGGGAGAATCTACTGGGAAAGGAAGCAGACAATGTGGATGTGACTGGGAGAATCTACTGGGGAAGGAAGCAGACAATATGGATGTGAGGTGGAGAATCTACTGGGGAAGGAAGCAGACAATGTGGATGTGACTGGGAGAATCTACTGGGGAAGGAAATAGACAAGGTGGATGTGACTGGGAGAATCTACTGGGATAGCAGACAATGTGGATGTGACTGGGAGAATCTACTGGGGAAGCAAGCAGTCAATGTGGATGTGACTGGGAGAATCTACTGGGGAAGGAAATAGACAAGGTGGATGTGACTGGGAGAATCTACTGGGAAAGGAAGCAGACAATGTGGATGTGACTGGGAGAATCTACTGGGGAAGGAAGCAGACAATATGGATGTGACTGGGAGAATCTACTGGGAAAGGAAGCAGACAATGTGGATGTGACTGGGAGAATCTACTGGGAAAGGAAGCAGACAATGTGGATGTGACTGGGAGAATCTACTGGGGAAGGAAGCAGACAATGTGGATGTGAGGGGGAGAATCTACTGGGGAAGCAGACAATGTGGATGTGACTGGGAGAATCTACTGGGGAAGGAAGCAGACAATGTGGATGTGAGAGGAACAATTTACTGGTTACTGTACAAGCACCAACTCTCTCTCTCCTTCTGTGTGTGTGTGTGTGTGTGTGTGTGTGTGTGTGTGTGTGTGTGTGTGTGTGTGTGTGTGTGTGTGTGTGTGTGTGTGTGTGTGTGTGTGTGTGTGTGTGTGTGTGTGTGTGTGTGTGTGTGTGTGTGTGTGTTTGTGTGTGTGTGTGTGCATGTGTGCGTACATGTGAGCGTGTGTAAGCGGAAAACTCCTCTTGCACAGTAACTTATCCTCACAATAATATTTCACTTTTTTCATCCTTTTGAGTTGTTTGTGTAAACGTTTTAAAACTCTTTAATTGCAAGGCTAGGGTAAAAACAAATGACAGGCAAAACTATTGTATTTAAATTCCGAGAATGTAATGAAACATAAATGTATTATGCATCTGGCTGGGGGACACTGGAGTGTAGTGTGAATAATTAACAATGTTATATTATACTGCTGTTAGAAACTCCTCAGCTATACTACTTTAAAATGCTGCTGCTCATTTCATTGTGGATCTGTTTTTTTTCATTAAACCATCAGGAAAATAATTGAAAGGATTGTGCATCCCTAAGTTTTTCATTAAACCATCAGGAAAATAATTGAAAGGATTGTGCATCCCTAAGTTTTTCATTTTCACTTCTTCTTCCGACTCTTCCTCCCTAAGTTTCACAGTGTGAATGATGGTGTTTGCACCCAAACAAGGTGTGTGATATGAAATGTTCTGCCAGTTAAATAATTAAGTCAGAGTGTTTGGGCGGGGGGCCTAGCAAACAAACTCATCTGAGATGATAGGGTACAGAGAGAGAGGCAGGTCTGGGAGGGACATTAGAAATGTATTATTTTATCATCTCTTATACAGTATATCATTTACATAGAGAGAACCCATTAAGATTCATAGACAAAGGCACTCTGGGGCAAGAGGCAAGAAGGGAGGTGAGACATAAACCTTGATTATCCCTGGTACAAACGTGTCCTTTGTCCTTATCTTGTCCACATTCTGATTGTGCCCACATTTCAAGACATGCGTCTACACATGGTATCCGTCCACTGTGTCTGAATAGTGACCAGATATCATGGTTCCTCCCTGTATGCACATTATTTGACAGATATTCTTTAAAAATAATATTGAATTATCTATTTTAAGAAACATTAACATTAACAGCATAAGTCAATGGTGCATCCTGTCAATGGTTTTCAACTGCGATATAATTATGATTGAAAAAAATGTTCTGTCCAGAAAGATAGAAACATTATTTGTAGTAGCATCAGCAGCAGTACAGTGGCAAGCAAAAACTCCCTAGAAGGAAGAAATCTCAAGAGGAATCAGACGCAGGGGGGCTGAGAAGTGCAGGAGGGAACAGATTTAGGAGGGAGGGAAGTAGAGAAAGATGGAAAGATCCCCCCTCTCCCTTATCCCCCTCTCCTCTGTGTCCACCTCCATGGTCCCCCCTCTCTGTCATCTAGTCTGGCCTGGCAGGCAGACAGAGTTGATGGCCCTCATGAAAATATGATCAATTCAATCGGGCTGCAAATTTTATGAGCCGGCCGTGTCAAAACAATCTCTTCTGTGACGTCTGACACAGCATGGCGGGCACTGAATCAGAAAATATGACGAGCAATGACCTGGCCTGAAACCCTCTCCTTCTCACTAATATTATGTATGACCGCCTCTCATGCTTATTGAACACCCCCTCATCCCCCTCACATCCTCACACCCCTCATCCCCTCACACTTCTCAAATCCTCACCCCTCACCCCCTCACATCCTGATCCCCTCACACCCCTCATCCCTCCATCCCCTCATCCCCCTCACATCCTCACACATCTCACCCCCTCACATCCTGATCCCCTCACACCCCTCATCCCTCCATCCCCTCTCCTCCTCTATTCTGTAGTCATGTTGCTAGGCCAGTGCAGATAAACTATTATGTCTGCCTGACACCATTCTATTATCACTACCCCCACTTTCTATAATTCAATTTCTATATTCAATACAGAAGTCCAGCAGAGAGAACTCTGTTTTTAATTTACGCCCTTATCTCGTTGCAGGGCACACTGGGTAATGGGACTAGATATGCCTGGATGGGGAGGAGAGGGGGAGGGGAGGGTCCTCGGTGGCCAAATTCTCATCTCTCCACTCAACCAAAAGAAAACATTAATATTTCAAATGAATGCAAATATCCTTAAATGGGTAATACATGCCCAAAACTCAAAATTAAATTACGGTTAAACGCTGATTGAAAAGAGGTGAATAATTTCAATGTCTCTGAGAGAAATGAAAATGCAACCCTAAGTGGGAGTGAGTGGCACACAGAGACGGTGAACTAAAGAAACACTTTTCACATGGATGAAAGCAACCAATTAATGTTCCAAATGTTGATTTTCTGAACAAGAACCTACCTTCCAGTACTACCCAGGACCTAGCTGTCTGGGTGTCTAGTACCTAGCTGTCTGGGTTTCTAGTACCTAGCTGTCTGGGTTTCTAGTACCTAGCTGTCTGGGTCGCTAGTACCTAGCTGTCTGGGTCGCTAGTACCTAGCTGTCTGGGTATCTAGTACCTGGCTGTCTGGGTGTCTAGTACCTAGCTGTCTGGGTTTCTAGTACCTAGCTGTCTGGGTTTCTAGTACCTAGCTGTCTGGGTATCTAGTACCTAGCTGTCTGGGTGTCTAGGACCTAGCTGTCTGGGTTTCTAGTACCTAGCTGTCTGGGATTCTAGTACCTAGCTGTCTGGGTATCTAGTACCTGGCTGTCTGGGATTCTAGTACCTAGCTGTCTGGGTGTCTAGTACCTGGCTGTCTGGGTTTCTAGTACCTAGCTGTCTGAGATTCTAGTACCTAGCTGTCTGGGTGTCTAGTACCTAGCTGTCTGGGATTCTAGTACCTAGCTGTCTGGGATTCTAGTACCTAGCTGTCTGGGTTTCTAGTACCTAGCTGTATGGGTGTCTAGTACCTGGTTGTCTGGGTTTCTAGTACCTAGCTGTCTGGGTTTCTAGTACCTAGCTGTCTGGGTGTCTAGTACCTAGCTGTCTGGGTTTCTAGTACCTAGCTGTCTGGGTGTCTAGTACCTGGCTGTCTGGGTTTCTAGTACCTAGCTGTCTGGGTTTCTAGTACCTAGCTGTCTGGGTGTCTAGTACCTAGCTATCTGGGTGTCTAGTACCTAGCTGTCTGGGTGTCTAGTACCTGGCTGTCTGGGTTTCTAGTACCTAGCTGTCTGAGATTCTAGTACCTAGCTGTCTGGGTGTCTAGTACCTAGCTGTCTGGGATTCTAGTACCTAGCTGTCTGGGATTCTAGTACCTAGCTGTCTGGGTTTCTAGTACCTAGCTGTATGGGTGTCTAGTACCTGGTTGTCTGGGTTTCTAGTACCTAGCTGTCTGGGTTTCTAGTACCTAGCTGTCTGGGTGTCTAGTACCTAGCTGTCTGGGTGTCTAGTACCTAGCTATCTGGGTGTCTAGTACCTAGCTGTCTGGGTTTCTAATACCTAGCTGTCTGTGTTTCTAGTACCTAGCTGTCTGGGTTTCTAATACCTAGCTGGCTGTGTTTCGAGTACCTAGCTGTCTGAGTTTCTAGTGCCTAGCTGTCTGAGTTTCTAGTACCTAGCTCTCTGTGTTTCTAGTACCTAGCTGTCTGACTTTCTAGTACCTAGCTGTCTGTGTTTCTAGTACCTGGCTGTCTGGGTATCTAGTACCTAAATGTCTTGATATCTAGTACTAAAATGTCTGGGTATCTAGTACCTTGCTGTCTGGGTTTCTAATACCTAGCTGTCTGTGTTTCTAATACCTAGCTGTCTGGGTTTCTAGTACCTAGCTGTCTCGGTGTCTAGTACCTAGCTATCTGGGTGTCTAGTACCTAGCTGTCTGGGTGTCTAGTACCTAGCTGTCTGGCTTTCTAATACCTAGTTGTCTGGGTTTCGGGTACCTAGCTGTCTGAGTTTCTAGTGCCTAGCTGTCTGAGTTTCTAGTACCTAGCTGTCTGTGTTTCTAGTACCAAGCTGCCTGGGTATTTAGTACCTAGCTGTCTGTGATTCTAGTACCTAGCTGTCTGGGTCGCTAGTACCTAGCTGTCTGGGTCGCTAGTACCTAGCTGTCTGGGTATCTAGTACCTAGCTGTCTGGGTTTCTAATACCTAGCTGTCTGTGTTTCTAGTACCTAGCTGTCTGGGTTTCTAATACCTAGCTGGCTGTGTTTCGAGTACCTAGCTGTCTGAGTTTCTAGTGCCTAGCTGTCTGAGTTTCTAGTACCTAGCTCTCTGTGTTTCTAGTACCTAGCTGTCTGACTTTCTAGTACCTAGCTGTCTGTGTTTCTAGTGCCTAGCTGTCTGAGTTTCTAGTACCTAGATCTCTGTGTTTCTAGTACCTAGCTGTCTGACTTTCTAGTACCTAGCTGTCTGTGTTTCTAGTACCTGGCTGTCTGGGTATCTAGTACCTAAATATCTTTATATCTAGTACTAAAATGTCTGGGTATCTAGTACCTTGCTGTCTGGGTTTCTAATACCTAGCTGTCTGTGTTTCTAGTACCTAGCTGTCTGGGTTTCTAGTACCTAGTTGTCTGGGTATCTAGTATCTAGCTGTCTCGATTTCTAGTACCCAGCTGTCTGGATTTCTAGTACCTAGTCGTCTGTGTTTCTATTGCCCAGTTGTCTGTGTTTCTAGTACCTAGCTGTCTGTGTTTCTAGTACCTAGCTGTCTGTGTTTCTAGTACCTAGCTGTCTGGGTTTCTAGTGCCTAGTTGTCTGGGTCTCTAGTACCTAGCTGTCTGGGTTTCTAGTACCTAGCTGTCTGGGCTTCTATTGCCTTGTTTTCTGGGTTTCTAGTTCCTAGTAGTCTGGGTTTCTAGTACCTAGCTGTCTTGGTTTCTATTGCCTAGCTGTTTGGATTTCTAGTACCTAGCTGTCTGGGTTTCTAGTACCTAGTTGTCTGGGTTTTTAGTACCTAGCTGTCTGGGTTTGTAGTAACTAGCTGTCTGGGTTTGTAGTATCTAGCTGTCCGTGTTTCTAGTACCTAGCTGTCTTGGTTTCTATTGCCTAGTTGTTTGGGTTTCTAGTACCTAGCTGTCTGGGTGTCTAGTACCTAGCTGTCTGGGATTCTAGTGCCTAGCTCTCTGGATTTCTAGTACCTAGCTGTCTGGGTTTCTAGTGCCTAGCTGTCTGGGCTTCTAGTACCTAGTTGTCTGGGTTTCTAGTACCTAGCTGTCTGGGTTTCTAGTACCTAGTTGTCTGGGCTTCTAGTACCTAGTTGTCGGGGTTTCTAGTACCTAGCTGTCTGGGTTTCTAGTACCTAGCTGTCTGGGCTTCTAGTACCTAGTTGTCAGTGTTTCTAGTACCTAGCTGTCTGTGTTTCTAGTACCTAGCTGTCTGACTTTCTAGTACTTAGATGTCTGTGTTTCTAGCACCTATCTGTCTGGGTTTCTAGTACCTAGCTGTCTGTGTTTCTAGTACCTGGCTGTCTGGGTATCTAGTACCTAAATGTCTCGGTATTTAGTACTAAAATGTCTGGGTATTTAGTACCTTGCTGTCTGGTTTCTAGTACCGAGATGTCTGTGTTTCTAGCACCTAGCTATCTGGGTTTCTAGTGCCTAGTTGTCTGGGTCTCTAGTACCTAGCTGTCTGGGTTTCTAGTACCTAGTTGTCTGGGTCTCTAGTACCTAGCTGTCTGGGTTTCTAGTACCTAGCTGTCTTGGTATCTTGTACTTAGCTGTCTGTGTTTTTATGTAGAGAAAATAAATACATCAGGAATGTTGAAATTGAAAAGACACAATTTTGTAATTCCTGATGTAATGACAAAATAGCTCTGTTATTCTCATCAGAACAGGTGAAGAGGATTTACATGATTATCACAGAGGAAGACTATAAAAATGTCACTATGTTCAGGTCTGAGCTTGTTCTCTTTACCTGTGGAATCCGTCCGTGTTCCAATACCCGTGTGTGTGTGTGTGTGTGTGTGTGTGTGTGTGTGTGTGTGTGTGTGTGTGTGTGTGTGTGTGTGTGTGTGTGTGTGTGTGTGTGTGTGTGTGTGTGTGTGTGTGTGTGGACACTATGCGTATTCTGTAGCTGTAGGCGTACTACAGGTTTTTCCTATTGGTGTCGTCTTATTGTAGCTTGACCTTAGAGTGATATACCATTTTTATGATATTTCTATACACAATCATACATCACCAAACTCAAACTTTCCATAAACAAGTTAGAGAATGACTGATGCAGTATATTGCTGAATGGTGGAATTCCCCCCCCCCCCTATAATCATACTAGTTTTGGCACCTCGGTGAAAGCTACTTGTCCTTAATTTTACCCAAGGGGCCGAGCTGCAGCTGACAGAGTCTGTCTCTTTGTATTTGTATATTTCCTTTCTGAGTGAGTGTGTGTGTGTGTGTGTGTGTGTGTGTGTGTGTGTGTGTGTGTGTGTGTGTGTGTGTGTGTGTGTGTGTGTGTGTGTGTGTGTGTGTGTGTGTGTGTGTGGTGACAGTCTGCCATCTGTTGTTGTGTGGAAAACAAACTTTCAGTCCTATTCTCTGGCTGCAGACAGAACTGAGAGGCAACAATTAAAATTGTTTTAAAATAATAAGTTATTATATCTCACATCTGTTATCTTCTTTTTTAGAATAATAATATATAATGCTTTGATTTTCAGACATTAAAATGACAACACATATTCTACATCAGGGCTCTCCAACCCCTGTATCAGGGCTCAGGGCCAGAACCAGATGCAGACACGGGAGGAAGATGGTTTGAGTGCTTGATATTTATTAGTACCAAAAAGGGCAGGCAAGAGAATGGTCATGGACAGGCAAAAGGTCAAAACCAGATCAGAGTCCAGGAGGTACAGAGTGGCAGGCAGGCTCGAGGTCAGGGCAGGCAGACTGGTCAGGCAAGCGGGTACAGAGTACAGAAAACAGGCAAGGGTCAAACCGGGAGGACTAGCAAAAGAGAGAATAGCAAAGCAGGAGCACAGGAAAAACACGCTGGTTGACTTGAAACAGACAAGACGAACTTTCACAGAGCGACAGGAAACACAGGGATAAATACACTGGGGAAAATAAGCGACACCTGGAGGGGGTGGAGACAATCACAAGGACAGGTGAAACAGATCAGGGCGTGACACCCTGATCCTGGAGAGATCCCTTCCTGTAGGTTTTTGCTCCATCCCCAGTTGTAACTACTTTGATTCAGCTTATCAACCAACTAATTATTAGAATCAGGTGCGCTAAATTAGAGTTGGAGTGAAAACCTACAGGATGATATCTCACCAGGAACAGGGTTAGAGAGCCTTGTTCTTCATCACACAGTGTGGCTAGACGCTATAGGACTCACGGTTCACTGGGAGAGAATGGTGAACAGCGCCCCTAGTGGCCAAGGCGTCAACTGCAGTAACTCTAGACAAAGCCCAGCCTGGGTACCTGGCTGTCTGTTCCTGTTCAGCTTTGACCCATGTTACACTGTTGCCTTGCCAACAACAAGCTGGCGACAGCACAGAAAGGTGGCAGTCTATACAGACACAAAAGACTTACAAAAGCTTGTATAAACTCTGCAACTGGATCGTGGACTTCCTGGTGGCCGAACCCAGGTGGTGATGGTAGGCAACAACACCTCTGCCAAGCTGATCCTCAACAAGGGGGCCCTTCAGATGTCTGTGCTTTGTCCCCTCCTGTACTCCATGTTAACCCATGACTGTGTGGCCAAGCATGACTCCAACACCATCATCAAGTTTGCCATGACGGTGGTAAGCCTGATCACTGATGGCAATGAGACAGCCTACAGGATTGGAGGCCGGAGACATAGCAGTGTGGTGCCAGGACAACAGCCTCTCCCTCAACATCAGTAAGACCAAGGAGCTGATTGTGGACTATTAGAGAAAGAGGGGAGAGCACACCCCCTTCCACATCGACAGGGCTGTAGTGGAGCGGGTCGAGAGCTTCAAGTTCCTTGGCGTCCACATCACTAAGGACTTAACATGGTTGACACACACCCGCACAGTCGTGAAGAGGACACGACAATACCTCCTCTCCCTCGGGAGGATGAAAAGATTTGGCATGGGCCCTCGGATCCTCAAAACGTTCTATAGCTGCACCATTGAGAGCATCTCAACTGCAAAGCTCTATAGAGGGTGGTGCAGACAGCCCAATGCATCACTGGGGCAGGATCTCTATATCAGGTCGGTGTCAGAGGAAGGACCAAAAAATTGCCAAAGACAAAGTTCACTGCTACAGTCCGGCAAACGGTACATAGAGCATCGGCTCTCGGACCAACAGGTTCTGAGATAGCTTCTACCCCAGGTTAGCCTAGTGGTTAGTAACCGGAAGGTTGCAAGTTCAAACCCCCGAGCTGACAAGGTACAAGGTAAAAATCTGTCGTTCTGCCCCTGAACAGGCAGTTAACCCACTGTTCCTAGGCCGTCATTGAAAATAAGAATGTGTTCTTAACTGACTTGCCTAGTTAAATAAAGGTAAAAAATAAAAAACATTTTTTTTAAATAAGACTGCTAAATAGTTAATTAAATGGTTACCTGGACTATGTACATTAACCACATCTTGCAGTGACTTTATGCACACTCACAAGACTGTATATACACACTATGCCTTCAGAAAGTATTCACACTCCTTTAACTGTTCCACATGTTGTTGTTACAGATTGAATTTATAATGGATTAAATTAAGATTTTGTGTCACTGATCTACACACAGTACCCCATAATGTCAAAGTGGAATTTTGTTTGTAAATATTTTTTTATTAATAATGCAACACAACAAAATGTGGAATAAGTCAATGTGCATGAATTATTTCTGAAGGCACTGTACTCACAAACACCACACTGACACAAAAAACCTACACACATTGACATACACTACACACACACACACACACACACACACACACACACACACACACACACACACACACACACACACACACACACACACACACACACACACACACACACACACACACACACACACACACACACACACACACACACACACACACACACACACTCAGGCTCATATGCTGCTACTACTCTGTTCTTTATTTGACTCTTATTACTATCTATCCTGATGCAGAGTCACTTTACCCCGCCTTCATGTGCATATTTACCTCAGATACTGTACCCTGTACCCCTGCACATTGATCTGCTGCTGGTACTCTTGTGTATTTTATTCCTCTTATTTTACAATAATTTTATTCTGCATCGTTGGGAAAGGCTCGTAAGCAGGCATTTCATGATAAAGTCTACACCTGTTGTATTCGACACGTGTGACAATACAATTTAATTTGATTTGAAAACAATTATCTGCAGTATCCCCCCACAAAAAAGTTTGCAAAAAACAAATACTCAAATACTTTCCCTTTGACTGAGAGAAAGGAAAACTTCTGGACAGTCATTCCTTCTGCTCTCCTCCTCCCATGTCACATGCTCTCTCTGACATGTTTATTACATCCTTCCCTTTCTCTCTCGCCCTCTCTCTCTCTCTCCTCTCTCTCTCTCTCTCTCTCTCTCTGTCCATCCTGGAGGTCAAAGGTCAGAGTTTGACTGCGTCCGTGACCCTACAGGTCATGACTCCCAGTTTGTCTGTGTCACGTGGGGACAGAGTGCTTCATTACTGAAGAGGACACACAGACAGAGACAGGGTCCTTGAACGTCCTGCTGAAATAACTTCCATCAGAAAATGTTCCCACACACTTTTATTTCTCAAGTCTCACACACACAGTTATGCCTTCAATGGTTCAATGGTCTTAAGGTATTCCAGTTCATTCATGGGTAGACCAATTTTCACACATTTCACTGCACCTTAAGTGCCTTCAGAAAATATTCACACCCCTTAACTTAACCCCTTAACTTTCTCCACATGTTGTTGTGTTACAACCTGAATGTATAATGGATTAAATGTAGATGTTGTCACTGATCCCCATAATGTCAAAGTGGAATTATGTTTTTCGACATTTTTACAAATTCATTAAAAATGAAAAGCTGAAATGTCTTGAATCAATAAGTATTCAAGCCCTTTGTTATGGCAAGCCTAAATAAGTTCAGGAGTAAACATGCATTAACAAGTTATATAATAAGTTGCATGGTGTCACGTTCTGACCTTAGTTCTTTTATTATGTCTTTGTTTCAGTATGGTCAGGGCATGAGTTGGGTGGGTTGTCTATGTTCTTTTTTCTATAATTTGGGATTTTCTGTGTTCGGCCTGGTATGGTTCTCAATCAGAGGCAGCTGTCAATCATTGTCCCTGATTGAGAATCATACTTAGGGAGCCTGGTTTCACTTTTGAGTTGTGGGTGTTTATTTTCCGTGTTAGTGTCTGTGCCACATGGGACTGTTTCTGTTTGATTACTTCACGTTTATTGCTTTTGTTCGGTGTTCATTACTTTATTAAAAAACATGAACACTTACCACGCTGAGCTTTGGTCCTCACCTTCTTCCACCACAGACGATCGCTACACATGGACTCAATAATACTGTTTAACATGTTTTTTTATGACTACCTCATCTCTGTACCCCACACATACAATTAACTAACTGCAAGGTCCCTCAGTCTGTGAAGCGAATTTCAAACACAGATTTAACTCAAAGACCAGGGAGGTTTTCCAATGACTCACAAAGAAAGGCACCTATTGGTAGATGGGTAAAAATGTAATAATAATCAGGCAACGAATATCCCTTTGAGTATGGTGAAGTTATTGATTACACTTTGGATGGTGTATCAATACACCCAGCTACTACAAAGATAAAGGCGTCGTCCCTAACTCAGTTGCCAGAGAGGAAGGAAACCGATAAGGGATTTCACCATGATGTCAATGCCAGCAGCATACCACCCTGCATACCACTGCTGGCTTGCTTCTGAAGCTAAGCAGGGTTGGTCCTGGTCAGTTCCTGGATGGGAGACCAGATGCTGCTGGAAGTGGTGTTGGAGGGCCAGTAGGAGGCACTCTTTCCTCTGGTCTAAAAAAATAATATCCCAATTCCTCAGGACACTGCCCTGTGTAGGGTGCTGTCTTTCGGATGGGATGTTAAATGGGTGTCCTGAGGTCATTAATAGATCCCATGGCACTTATCGTAAGAGTAGGGGTGTTAACTCTGGTGTCCTGGCTAAATTCCCAATCTGGCCCTCAAACCATCATGGTAACCTAATAATCCCCAGTTTACAATTGGCTCATTAATCCCCCTCCTCTCCCCTGTAACTATTCCCCAGGTCGTTGCTGCAAATGAGAACATGTTCTCAGTCAACTCACCTGGTAAAATAACGGATAAATAAATAAAAAAATGGCGATGTTAAAACAGTTACAGAGTTGATTGGCTGTGATGGCTGTGATGGCTGTGATTGGAGAACTGTGAACAGAAGACATTCAAATATATTCCGAAACATGCATCGTGTTGGCAACAAGGCACTAAAGCAATAATGCAAAATAATTGAATACAAAGTGTTATGTTTGGGGCAAATCCAATATAACACATGGCTGAGTACCACTCTCTATATTTTCAATCATAGTGGTGGCTGTATCATGTTATGGGTATGCCTGTAATCTTAAAGGAGCTTTCCACCAGACACTAGGAGATGAATTCACCTTTCAGCAGGACAGTAACCTAAAACACAAGGCCATCATCCCAGAAACCCTAGACCCACTCCAATTTGCATACAGCCCAAACAGATCCACAGATGATGCAATCTCTATTGCGCTCCACACTGCCCTTTCCCACCTGGATAAAAGGAACACCTATGTGAGAATGCTGTTCATTGACTACAGCTCAGCGTTCAACAACATAGTACCCTCAAAGCTCATCACCAAGCTAAGGATCCTGGGACTAAACACCTCCCTCTGCAACTGGATCCTGGACTTCCTGACAGGCCGCCCCCAGGTGGTGAGGGTAGGTAGCAACACATCTGCCACGCTGATCCTCAACACTGGAGCTCCCCAGGGGTGCGTGCTCAGTCCCCTCCTGTACTCCCTGTTCACCCATGACTGCATGGCCAGGCACGACTCCAACACCATCATTAAGTTTGCTGATGACACAACAGTGTAGGCCTGATCACCAACAACGACGAGACAGCCTATAGGGAGGAGGTCAGCGACCTGGCCGGGTGGTGCCAGAATAACAACCTTTCCCTCAACGTAACCAAGACTAAGGAGATGATTGTGGACTACAGGAAAAGGAGTACTGTGCACGTCCCCATTCTCATCAATGGGACTGTAGTAGAGCAGGTTGAGAGCTACAAATTCCTTGGTGTTCACATCAACAACAAACTAGATTGATCCTAACACACCAAGACCGTCGTGAAAAGGGCACGACAAAGCCTATTCCCCTTCAGGAAACTAAAAGATTTGGCATGGGTCCTGAGATCCTTCCGATCCTCCCGCACATTGGCTAACCGGGCTATCTGCATTGTGTCCCACCACCCGCCAACCCCTCTTTTTACGCTTCTGCTACTCTCTGTTCATCATATATGCATAGTCACTTTAACAATACCTACATGTACATACAACCTCAATAAGCCTTACTAACAGGTGTCTGTATACAGCCTTGCTATTCTTTTTTCAAATGTCTTTTTACTGTTGTTTTATTTATTTCTTTACTTACCTACACACACATAAAAAAAAATTCTTCCGCACCTTTGGTTAGAGCCTGTAAGTAAGCATTTCACTGTAAGGTCTACACCTGTTGTATTCGGCGCACATGACAAATAAACTTTGATTTGATTTGATTTGAAATACTGGAGTTGTTTACCAAAAAGACAGTGAGTGGCCTGGTTACAATTTTGACTTAAATTTGCATGGAAATCTGTGGCAAGACTTGAAAATGGCTGTCTAGCAGTGATCAACAACCAATTTGACAGAGCTTGAAGAATTTTGAAAAGAATAATGGGAAAATGCACAGTCCAGGTGTGGAAAGCTCTTTGAGACTTACCCAGGAAGACTCACAGCTGTAATCACTGCCAAATGTGATTCTAACATGTACTGCATACTTATCTAATCAATATATATTAACTAGCAACAGAAAGCATTTATATACTGGCTATCTTTGAACCTCACTTAGATTATTATTTTGATGATACAGTGGTAGCAATATATGGCTATAACATCTACAGAAGAGACAGTAATGCCAATGAATTTCCATCACACTGCACACTGCTCCATCCCATCTGGACAAGAGGAATACCTATGTAAGAATGCTGTTCATTGACTATAGCTCAGCCTTCAACACCATAGTACTCTCCAAGCTTATCATTAAGCTCAGGGCCCTGGGTCGGAACCTCGCTGTGTGCAACTGGGTCCAGGACTTCCTGACGGACACCCCCAGGTGGTGAAGGTGTGAAACATCACCTCCACTACGCTGATCCTCAACACAGGGGCCCCACAAGGGTGTGTGCTCAGCCCCCTCCTGTACTCCCTGTTCACCTATGACTGCGTGGCTACGCACACCTCCAACGCAATCATCAAGTTTGCGGACGACACAGCAGTAATAGGCCTGATTACCACAGCGAGGAGGTAAGGGACCTGGCGGGAGCAAGCCCCTATCCACATTGGACGGACCACTGCGGGAGAAGGTGAAAAACTTCAAGTTTCTCTGTGTACACATCACTGACAAACTGAAATGGTCCACCACACAGACAGTAGATGCTGAAGAAATTTGGGTGACACATAGGATGAAGATGTTAAAGAGTACCTGTGCCAGCACACACCTCTGCCTCACACCAATGCTTACTCCAAAGGGCACTGACTCCTGCCCTCCTATGGCCACCCGAGCCACCATCCCATCATGGAACTGGCAAAGGATGTTGACAAATTTGCCTGGACAGCCACATTTGAGTAGAATGCCCCATAGTAGTTTCCAATTTAGCTTGGCCCCTAAGACCCTCACAAACTTTTACAGATGCACAATTGAAAGCATCCCGTCGGGCTTTATCACCGCCTGGTACGGTAACTGCACCGTCCACATCCACAGGGCTTTCCAGAGGGTGGTGGGTCTGCCCAAAGCAGACCTGCCTGACCTCCATACAACTACAGCACCCAATGTCACAGGAAGGCCAAAAAGATCATCAAGGACATCAACCACCGAGCCTGTTCAACTCGTTATCATCCAGAAGGCGTAGTCAGCACAGGTGCAGCACAGCTGGGACCGAGAGAATGAAAAACAGCTTCTATCTCAAGGCCATCTGACTGTTAAATAGCCCTCACTATCTGGCTACCACCCGGTTACTCAACCCTGCACCTTAGAGGCTGCTGCCCTATGTACATAGATATGGCATCACTGGTCACTTTAATAATGGAACACTAATCACTTTAATAATGTTTACATACTGTTTTACTCATTTCATATGTACATACTGTATTCTACTGTATTTTAGTCAATGCCACTCCGACATTGCTTGCTCTAATATTTATACATTTCTTAATTCCATTATTTTACTTTAAGATTTGTGTTTATTGTTGTGAATTGTTAAACACTACTGCACTGTTGCAGCTAGGAACACAAGCATTTCGCTACACCCACAATAACATCTGCTAAATATGTGTATATGAACAATAACATTTAATTTAATTTGATATTTAGGAAAACCATAGTTCCAAAGACGACCTAAAATAGTGTTGAAGCGATCATACAAGAGGTTTTGCAATGATTCCTACAGCATGTTGAAGAAGTGAAAACTATTTGTTGGTCTATGTAATGAGGAACATCCTGACGCTGCACTTGAAACATTTATGAAATTGCTTCTTCAGGTTCCTGTCAAGCATGCGCCCACACAGAAACTGACTGTTAAAACTGCCAAATCCCCCTAACTGAGTGGCGCAATGGTCTAAGGCACTGCATCACAGTGCTTTAGGCGTCAGTACAGACCCGGTTTCGACCCATGAGGTGGCGCACAATTGGCCCAGCGTTGTCCGGGTTAGGGGAGGGTTTGGCCCAGCATTGTCCGGGTTAGGCCCAGCATCGTCCAGGTTAGGGGAGGGTTTGGCAGGCCAGGATTTCCTTGTCCCATAGCGCTCTAGCAGCTCCTTGTGGTGGACCATGTGCCTGCAAGCTGACTTTGGTTGCCAACTGGACGGTGTTTCCCCCGACACATTGGTGCGGCTGGCTCCTGGGTTAAGTGAGCAGTGTGTCAAGAATTTTGGAGGATGCATGGCTCTCAACCTTCGCCTCTCCCGAGTCCATAGGGGAGTTGCAGCGATGGGACAAGACTGTAAGTCTGGCAACACAGCAGATTGGCAAACATACAGAAATCACATAACTAAACTAAACAAAAAGAATGAGAAACTATATTATGGAACAAAGATAAATGACACAAAGCATGATAGTAAAAAGCTCTGGAGTTCATTAAATGAAATTCTAGGCAGAAAAGCTAACTCAGCTCTCTCCTTCATTGAGGTTGTTGGCTCATTCATAACAAAAGCCTTTGATATTGCCAACCACTTAAATACATTTTTTGTTGACAAGATTAGCAAAGTTAGGCATGACATGCAAACATCAAATGTTGAGCCTTCAAATTCATGCATAACAGACCAAATAATGAAAGACAAGAACTGTAGCTTTGAATTTCGCAAAGTTAGTGTTGAATAGGTGAAAAAATGATTGCTATCTATAAATAAGGACAAACCACCTGGAACCGACAACTTGTATTACTGAGGTTGGTAGCGGATTAGATTGATAAGAGCTGGGCAATATGGACAACAATGTATATCTGCTGGGTGTCACCCTAGATACAAAGCTATCATGGTCAAAACATATAGATTACTAAGATGGTTACTAAAATGGGAGGAGGTTTGTCCTTCCATGATAAGGCATTGCTTTCTTGATGTCTCAGTCAACTAGACAGGTCCTACAGGCCCTAATTTTGTCACACCTGGACTACTGTCCCATTGGGTGGTCAGGTGCGGCAAAGAAGGACATAGGCAAATTGCAGTTGGTCCAGAACAGAGCAGCATGTATTGCACTTGGATGTACACAGAGGGTGAATGTCAATTACATGCATGTCAATCTACCCTGGCTCAAAGTTGAGGGGAGATTTACTGCATCGCTATTGGTCTTGGTGCAAGGTGTTGAAGGTACCAAAATGTCTGTTCAAGCAGTTGCCACAAAGTTCGGACACTCATAAGCATCATACAAGACATGCAACCAGAGGTCTCGTCACACTACCCAGGTCCAGAACAGAGGCTGGGAAACAACAGTATTAAATAAAGCCATGAGTACATGGAACTCGCTGCCACACCAGGTAACTCAGCAATAAAATCTGATAAAGAAAACAGATAAAAGAAAACCTTACTGCATGATGGGAATTGTGAAAAAACACAGACATTTTTATGCATTTTGTATTGTATTTTGCATTGTATGTATTTTGTATTATGTATGTGATACTTGGTTGGGATGCGACCATGATATGTGGTTGTCTTGCCTGACTATCTTAAGATGAATACACCAGAAGAAGTCTCTCAGAGGAGGAAGGGGAGGACCATCCTCCTCAGGGGAATTTCATAAAAATAAAAATTGTGAAACATCAAAAAAGTTAGCCTTTTTAGATTAAAACTATACTAAATATATTAATGTCACCAAATAATTGGTTAAAATACACTGTTTTGCAATGAAGGTCTACAGTAACTTCAACAGCACTGTTTGGGCTAGCACGATGGTGTAGCCGGAGGACAGCTAGCTTCTGTCCTCCTGTCATGTTCGTCGTATGAATCGGACCAAGGCGTAGTGTGGTTTGGGTACATTCTTTATTATTATAAGAATGAACACTGAAAAAAATAACCAAAATAACAAAGCGACACGTGACGTTATACAAATGAGTGCTGAATAAGCAACTACACATAGACAAGAACCCACAAACACCAAAGGGAAATGGCTACCTAAATATGATCCCCAATCAGAGACAACAATAAACAGCTGCCTCTGATTGGGAACCATATCAGGCCACCATAAACATACAAATACCTAGACCTACAAAACCCTAGACATACAAAAAACCCTAAACAATACAAAACCCCTAGACAATACAAAGCTAGCGTATCCACCCTAGTCACACCCTGACCTAACCAAAATATAAAGAAAATAGAGATATCTCAGGTCAGGGCGTGACACCTCCTCTGGCTACATTGACTTCAATACAAAATCTAGGAGGCTGGTAGGCCACACAGAGCATTATGGGGGGTTCTTTTTGAAACCTTGTGGCATTGTTGGATAGAGATTAAGAGTGAAGAGTGATAGTTGAGCATTTTTGGGACATTATTCAATTCAAAATTGTTTTTTCTAATTACGGGAGATGGAGGAGGTATACTATAAATTGCTTCTTGGGTTTAGAACTTTATTTTTGTGTCCAGTTAGTGCAATTTATTTAAAGTTGCCTTGCTAACATCAGTAGCTAGCTTGCTAGCTACCAGCAGGAGTGTGCAGTTTTCTCTGCCAGAATGGTAGAATGGCCAATGCTGCTGAAAATGTTGTGAACTTTTTGTTGAAGAACCCCTTTCATTATCTGGAGTACACGGAAAAGGTACGAATTAAAAGCGAGGGTCGACCTCTGGCTGAGGTCAGTTTCATGAAGATGG
Source organism: Oncorhynchus kisutch (assembly GCF_002021735.2). Lineage (NCBI taxonomy): Eukaryota > Metazoa > Chordata > Actinopteri > Salmoniformes > Salmonidae > Oncorhynchus > Oncorhynchus kisutch. Next base: position 17,445,179 of record NC_034179.2, on the reverse strand, counting down.
ATGGAAAGGTGTGAATTAAAAGCGAGGGTCGACCTCTGGCTGAGATCAGTTTCATGAAGAAGGATGGAAAGGTGTGAATTAAAAGCGAGGGCCGACCTCTGGCTGAGATCAGTTTCATGAAGAAGGATGGAAAGGTGTGAATTAAAAGCGAGGGTCGACCTCTGGCTGAGATCAGTTTCATGAAGAAGGATGGAAAGGTGTGAATTAAAAGCGAGGGTCGACCTCTGGCTGAGATCAGTTTCATGAAGAAGGATGGAAAGGTGTGAATTAAAAGCGAGGGTCGACCTCTGGCTGAGATCAGTTTCATGAAGAAGGATGGAAAGGTGTGAATTAAAAGCGAGGGTCGACCTCTGGCTGAGATCAGTTTCATGAAGAAGGATGGAAAGGTGTGAATTAAAAGCGAGGGTCGACCTCTGGCTGAGATCAGTTTCATGAAGAAGGATGGAAAGGTGTGAATTAAAAGCGAGGGTCGACCTCTGGCTGAGATCAGTTTCATGAAGAAGGATGGAAAGGTGAGGACGTTCAATACCAACTGGTATCAAATGTATAGCTGTTTTTTTGATTATTTTTCAAGTTTGATTTCCCCTTTATTTAACCAGGTAGGCCAGTTAAGAACACCTTTATTTAACCAGGTAGGCCAGTTAAGAACACCTTTATTTAACCAGGTAGGCCAGTTGAGAACACCTTTATTTAACCAGGTAGGCTAGTTAAGAACACCTTTATTTAACCAGGTAGGCCAGTTAAGAACACCTTTATTTAACCAGGTAGGCCAGTTAAGAACACCTTTATTTAACCAGGTAGGCTAGTTAAGAACACCTTTATTTAACCAGGTAGGCCAGTTAAGAACACCTTTATTTAACCAGGTAGGCCAGTTAAGAACACCTTTATTTAACCAGGTAGGCTAGTTAAGAACACCTTTATTTAACCAGGTAGGCCAGTTAAGAACACCTTTATTTAACCAGGTAGGCTAGTTAAGAACACCTTTATTTAACCAGGTAGGCTAGTTAAGAACACCTTTATTTAACCAGGTAGGCCAGTTAAGAACACCTTTATTTAACCAGGTAGGCTAGTTAAGAACACCTTTATTTAACCAGGTAGGCTAGTTAAGAACACCTTTATTTAACCAGGTAGGCCAGTTAAGAACACCTTTATTTAACCAGGTAGGCCAGTTAAGAACACCTTTATTTAACCAGGTAGGCTAGTTAAGAACACCTTTATTTAACCAGGTAGGCTAGTTAAGAACACCTTTATTTAACCAGGTAGGCCAGTTAAGAACACCTTTATTTAACCAGGTAGGCCAGTTAAGAACACCTTTATTTAACCAGGTAGGCTAGTTAAGAACACCTTTATTTAACCAGGTAGGCCAGTTAAGAACACCTTTATTTAACCAGGTAGGCTAGTTAAGAACACCTTTATTTAACCAGGTAGGCTAGTTAAGAACACCTTTATTTAACCAGGTAGGCCAGTTGAGAACACCTTTATTTAACCAGGTAGGCCAGTTAAGAACACCTTTATTTAACCAGGTAGGCCAGTTAAGAACACCTTTATTTAACCAGGTAGGCCAGTTGAGAACACCTTTATTTAACCAGGTAGGCCAGTTAAGAACACCTTTATTTAACCAGGTAGGCCAGTTGAGAACACCTTTATTTAACCAGGTAGGCCAGTTGAGAACACCTTTATTTAACCAGGTAGGCCAGTTAAGAACACCTTTATTTAACCAGGTAGGCTAGTTAAGAACACCTTTATTTAACCAGGTAGGCCAGTTAAGAACACCTTTATTTAACCAGGTAGGCCAGTTAAGAACACCTTTATTTAACCAGGTAGGCTAGTTAAGAACACCTTTATTTAACCAGGTAGGCTAGTTAAGAACACCTTTATTTAACCAGGTAGGCCAGTTAAGAACACCTTTATTTAACCAGGTAGGCTAGTTAAGAACACCTTTATTTAACCAGGTAGGCTAGTTAAGAACACCTTTATTTAACCAGGTAGGCTAGTTAAGAACACCTTTATTTAACCAGGTAGGCCAGTTAAGAACACCTTTATTTAACCAGGTAGGCTAGTTAAGAACACCTTTATTTAACCAGGTAGGCTAGTTAAGAACACCTTTATTTAACCAGGTAGGCCAGTTAAGAACACCTTTATTTAACCAGGTAGGCCAGTTAAGAACACCTTTATTTAACCAGGTAGGCTAGTTAAGAACACCTTTATTTAACCAGGTAGGCTAGTTAAGAACACCTTTATTTAACCAGGTAGGCCAGTTAAGAACACCTTTATTTAACCAGGTAGGCTAGTTAAGAACACCTTTATTTAACCAGGTAGGCTAGTTAAGAACACCTTTATTTAACCAGGTAGGCCAGTTAAGAACACCTTTATTTAACCAGGTAGGCCAGTTAAGAACACCTTTATTTAACCAGGTAGGCCAGTTAAGAACACCTTTATTTAACCAGGTAGGCCAGTTGAGAACACCTTTATTTAACCAGGTAGGCCAGTTAAGAACACCTTTATTTAACCAGGTAGGCCAGTTGAGAACACCTTTATTTAACCAGGTAGGCCAGTTGAGAACACCTTTATTTAACCAGGTAGGCCAGTTAAGAACACCTTTATTTAACCAGGTAGGCTAGTTAAGAACACCTTTATTTAACCAGGTAGGCCAGTTAAGAACACCTTTATTTAACCAGGTAGGCCAGTTAAGAACACCTTTATTTAACCAGGTAGGCTAGTTAAGAACACCTTTATTTAACCAGGTAGGCTAGTTAAGAACACCTTTATTTAACCAGGTAGGCCAGTTAAGAACACCTTTATTTAACCAGGTAGGCTAGTTAAGAACACCTTTATTTAACCAGGTAGGCTAGTTAAGAACACCTTTATTTAACCAGGTAGGCCAGTTAAGAACACCTTTATTTAACCAGGTAGGCCAGTTAAGAACACCTTTATTTAACCAGGTAGGCTAGTTAAGAACACCTTTATTTAACCAGGTAGGCTAGTTAAGAACACCTTTATTTAACCAGGTAGGCCAGTTAAGAACACCTTTATTTAACCAGGTAGGCCAGTTAAGAACACCTTTATTTAACCAGGTAGGCTAGTTAAGAACACCTTTATTTAACCAGGTAGGCTAGTTAAGATCACCTTTATTTAACCAGGTAGGCCAGTTAAGAACACCTTTATTTAACCAGGTAGGCTAGTTAAGAACACCTTTATTTAACCAGGTAGGCTAGTTAAGAACACCTTTATTTAACCAGGTAGGCCAGTTAAGAACACCTTTATTTAACCAGGTAGGCCAGTTAAGAACACCTTTATTTAACCAGGTAGGCTAGTTAAGAACACCTTTATTTAACCAGGTAGGCTAGTTAAGAACACCTTTATTTAACCAGGTAGGCCAGTTAAGAACACCTTTATTTAACCAGGTAGGCCAGTTGAGAACACCTTTATTTAACCAGGTAGGCCAGTTAAGAACACCTTTATTTAACCAGGTAGGCTAGTTAAGAACACCTTTATTTAACCAGGTAGGCCAGTTGAGAACACCTTTATTTAACCAGGTAGGCCAGTTAAGAACACCTTTATTTAACCAGGTAGGCCAGTTAAGAACACCTTTATTTAACCAGGTAGGCCAGTTAAGAACACCTTTATTTAACCAGGTAGGCCAGTTGAGAACAAGTTCTCATTTACAACTGCAACCTGGCCAAGATAAAGCAAAGCAGTGCGACACAAACAACACAGAGTTACACATGGAATAAACAAACGTACAGTCAATAACACAATAGAAAAGTATATATACAGTGTGTGTAAATGAGGTAAGATTAGGGAGGTAAGGCAATAAATAGGCCGTAGTGGCAAAATAATTTGAATTGAGCAATTAAACACTGGAGTGATAGATGTGCAGAAGATCAATGTGCAAGTAGAGATACTGGGGGTCAAAGGAGCAAAAAAAAAAATATGGGGATGAGGTAGTTGGGTGGGCTATTTACAGATGGGCTATGTACAGGTGCAATGATCTGTAAACTGCTTTGACAGCTGATGCTTAAAGTTAGTGAGGGAGATATGAGTCTCCAGCTTCAGTGATTTTTGCAATTCGTTCCAGTCATTGGCAGCAGAGAACTGGAAGGAAAGATGGCCAAAGATGGAGTTGGCTTTGGGGGTGACCAGTGAAATATACCTGCTGGAGCGCGTGCTACGGGTGGGTGCTGCTATGGTGACCATTGAGCTGAGATAAGGCGGGGCTTTACCTAGCAAAGAATGGCTAAATTGTACTGTAAATGTAGTGCTATGTAAGTATATTTATGTACAGTATATTATGAATTTGATTTGTGTTGTTTCCTGTTCCTAACCTACTCCAGGAAGAGTAGCTATATTTTACAAGTGTTAGAAATGTTTTTCTCCACTTTGACTTTAGAGAGTATTTTGTGAAAATCGTTGTCAAAAAAGTAAAGTAAATAGTAGAGTAAATTCATTTTAATCATACTTTGTTACACAACAGATTTTTTGAAAAATCAAGGGGTGTGAATACTTTCTGATGGCACTGTATCCCTTGTGTTAAAAAAACAAAACATTCCCAGGCAGTGCAATGGGATTATACCCCGTGCCCACAAGAGGGCAGCAATGGTGTACAGAAGATGAAGATGACTTCTCACTGAATCACTATAGAGTAGGACTGACTGCTGAGGGGCGGGTGTGTTTATGTGTCATTTCTACATGGAGCCTTTACAGTAAGCAAGAGTTAGACAGATTGAGAATGAAAGGCAGTGTGACTAAGCATAAAATAGCCTGGTCAAAGTTTTGTTGTATCAGGAGTCATGACAAATAGCAAAGTTAACCATTAACAATGCAAGAGCTTCAACATGAGTTCACCTTTTAGCTTGACAGTGGAGGAGGGCTAGCTAGAAGACAATGGGATCACTGTTCAAAGGAGAGATTAAGGAAATTAAGCTTTGACTACGTACAGAGTCAGTGAACATAGCCTTGCTATTGAGAAAGGCCGCCATAGGCAGACCTTGCTCTCAAGAGAACACAGGCTATGTGCACACTGCCCACAAAATGAGGTGGAATCTGTGCGGCCCTTCCTAACCTCCTGCCCAATGTATGACCATATTAGAGACACATATTTCCCTCAGATTACACAGACCAACAAGGAATTAGAAAACAAACCCAATTTTGATAAACTCCCATATCTACTTGGTGAAATACCACAGTGTGCATCACAGCAGCAAGATTTGTGACCTGTTGCCACCATGTAAATACAATACAATATGTAAATATGAATGTTTATTTATTTTCCCTTTTGTACTTTAACTATTTTCAAATCGTTACAACACTGTGTATAGACATAATATGGCATAATATGACATTTGAAAAGCCTTCGATAACTGTTCACTGTTCATTTTTATTGTTTATTTCACTTTTGTTTATTATTTATTTCATTTGCTTTGTCAATATAAACATGTGTTTCCCATGCCAGTAAAGCCCCTTAAAATGAAATTGAATTGAGAGAGAGAGGACCGAACTCTCCAGAGAGACATTTTATCAGCCAACCAGAGGGCAGCATTAACACAGAACACAGACCTGTTTGAGAAGAAAGTTGAGGAGTTAACCATTGCTCATCATGAGTGAAACATTGACATGCAGTTAGTTAACATAGTTATAAGAGCTTATACATGGTCATAAGGACTCATAAGGAGTTAATGCATGTTCGTAAGACATTCATGAATCATAGGCCTATATGTTTGTCAAACATTCAAGGTTTACTTCATTGTAAAACAGCATTAGACTTTTTCCTTCTTCAAGAGGGTCGAGATAGTATCTCTACCCCTCCTCCTCCTGTCCAAACACTCCTCTTCCCTCTCGCTCTCCCGCTTTGTCTACAAACAGCTAATATCTCCTCAACCTCCTCAATTTCATAAACCACTTTTCTCCCAGAACTAACAGAACAGAAGTCACTTGTTTTTAAGAGGCCACTTCCACTCTCTCTCCTCCCCTTTCTCTCTCTCTCTTCTACTCTCTCTCTCTCTCTCTCTCTCTCTCTCTCTCTCTCTCTCTCTCTCTCTCTCTCTCTCTCTCCCACCCTCTCCACTCTCTCTTCCACACTCTCTCTTTCTTCCCCTCCCTCTCTCGCTCTCTCTTCCACTCACTCTCTCTTCCCCTCTCTTTCACTCTCTCTTCCCCTCTCTCTCTCTCTTCCACACTCACTCTCTCTTCCCCTCTCTCTCTCTTCCCCTCTCTCTCTCTCTCTTCCACACTCACTCTCTCTTCCACTCTCTCTCTCTCTCTCTCTCTCTTCCACTCTCTCTCTTCCCCTTTGTCTCTCTCTTTCCGCTCTCTCTCAGACTGACAGAGAATCAGATTCCTTGCGTGAGACCATGGCATTAGGTCCAGTTGATGTTGATATAACATTTCACTATTTTCCTTTAAATGAATCCCTCATTCAGCCAGACCAATGGAGCTGCTCTATGGGGACAGCTAAGGTTACAGTCCTGGATTTACACTCAAGCTTCAAAACATGCAGCTCTTTTGGCATATTTTCTACCACAGAAGATTCCTGGTTTAGTGTTCCATCAGGTGACTGCTCATTTAGTCAGAACTCATTGGTAGTTTTAACCCAGAGGAAACTTCTCAACATAACACACACAACTGTACTATTCTGCAGTTCTGATAAATGTAAGCTACTAGAAATCATAATGAAAGCTTAATGTAAGAAATACAGAAAAAAGGAAAGAAATGAAGACAGAAAGAAAACAAACAAACAAGAGAAAGAAAGAAAACAAGGAAAAAATAAAGAACAAACCAATTCACATGGCTCTCTAGACCAAGGGGGTAGACTTGAGGATGAGTTTCTTAAACTGATCTAACTCCATTTGACATCCAGTAACATTAACCAAATGTCTTTGACTTGTTTTACATTCTAGCTATTTTTCCATTTGCTTGTCAAACTTTGGAGAATTTGAACCTGATCCTGTATGGAGTTAGGTAGATCCAATTGGATTTCAATACTTCACTTCTAAGGAGGATCCCACTGAACCAAAACCTCCTCTTAACTACTAACCAAACTTCTAAACTAAAACATGAAGCTGCAACCTGGACTCAGGGGTAGATGTAACATAGTAAATCCGGGACACTCCAATTAGTATTATATGTTACGTTTCATATGGTAGGTCTCAATTTATGGATGTCCATCATCCATTTCGTATGATATGTTAAGAATTGCAATTCGTACAATATGTTTGGAATTTGCAAAACTTGTGATATGTTACTAATTACAATTTGGGTTAAGGTTTGGGTTAGGAGTTAGGTTACAAGGGTTAGGGCAGGGTATTCAAACTTTTTTGACCCATGACTCCATTTTGACATCTGAAAATACTCACGACCCCAACCATGTGAATTAAAAAAATAAAAAATAATTTAGGGCTATGACAGTCAATTCAAAAACCTTCTAACAGTATTTCTGATTGTCTTCTCAACTCACCATCACATACTTTTAATGTGGGTCTATGACAGTCAATTTAAAATTAGTCTGACATAACGTCTCTTATCTCAACACCACTAATAAGATTGGTGCGCTTGATGCATGTTGCGTCGGAGCTTCTCAAAATCAGGGGGTGTGGTCGACAGCGTGCACCTCATCTCTGCTGTCACATCCAACCTGGATTGATCTTTGGTTTAATGCAGACGAGAGCACTGAATCCAGCTACACACAGATGTGCTTTCAAGACACCTGGGAACTCCGAAAAATACAAGGTCAAATCATGACATCAGGGATCTTAAGGTCGAAAAGTCTGAGCTATAGAAAGAGCCCTGAGTTCTTAAGTTAGAATTCAGAGTCTGATAACTGTTAAAAATGATTTTTCCCATTCAGAGTTTGTTTCTTTCAAGTTCCCAGTTCCGAGTTCCCAGTTCCACGTTGTTCTGAATGCGACATTAATGCTCAGAGGGAGACGTCAGAAACCAAAACTACTACGTTGTTACGGGATTCTTCCGTTGAAGGAGAGAAGGACCAAAATGCAGCCTGGTTGAAATTCATGTTTGTTTTTAATAAGAAAACTATACATGAATAAACTACAAAAACAACAAACGTGTAAACCCGAAACAGTCCCGTGTGGAACAAACACTGACACGGGAGACAATCACCCACAAAACCCAACACCAAACAGGCTACCTAAATATGGTTCCCAATCAGAGACAATGACTAACACCTGCCTCTGATTGAGAACCATATCAGGCCAAACACAGAAACAGACAAACTAGACACACAACATAGAATGCCCACTCAGATCACACCCTGACCAAACAAAATATAAAAACATACAAAGCAAACTATGGTCAGGGTGTGACATCCGTAGAGACCAGTGAATGCGCTGTCTGCAGCATTCGGTCACATGACAGCTCAACCAGCTATTCGATTTCACTTACCAGCACATAAACTGAGCCAGGATCACAGTCGAACGGATTAGGAAGTAGGTCCCAAAATTGGAGGTGAGCAGTCATCACTCATGTGGGACACTTACTGATGCTGTTTCCTGTTATTTTATTTTCATTACACAGTCAAGAAAGTCAGTTCCTCTCTCAATTCGAAAAATCGATCCACCAAAGCCTCAGTGTAAATCCACAGTTTTGAGAACAGGCATGCGCGCCAATGACTTTTTTGATGTAGTTTACAATCGAAGTTACCTGTTGCAGTGTATCTCAGTTCTGTGCTCATCTCTTTTGCCGCCAGTTGCTCTCAGTGTATGATACAATGGCAGAGGGAGACACATTCAAAACTAGAGTGCAGAGGCTGCCCGCCGTCCCGCCATAGATGGAGCCCCATCTGTGCAAAAGCCCACCGTTCGATTCCATGGAATCTGTTTTCATCAAAATAGCCATGCAGCACACTGAACATCCCCTGTGCCTTTTCACGTTCGGGAATGGTGAGACAGATCAATATGTCCTTGTGAATAGCATCCCTCGACATGTGTAGTAAACAAAAGTCAATGCATCTCGGCCCTCATAGCTAAAGTCCATTTGGTGAGTATAAGCTGAGGAGTTTTTGAGTCGTTCAATCAAAGCATGAATTCTTTGTTTAACAGTGTTATCTGAAAAAAGCTATTGATGTGAGTTTCTTGTGCCTCTGCTTCCCCACACATTGTCTTCACCATATCAATTGCGGCCAGTAATATCAAAGTCTCTGCAATAGTGTGAGGTTTCATAGCGTACTGGGCCTAAACATTCACTGTGGGAATGATTCAAGTGCAACGGTCAAGTGAGGCCAATTCCCATTATCTAAGGGCGCTATCTTGTTGAATTTGATCTTTCAGATTTGAATAATTTAAATGTTTAAGGTTAACCACATTACAATGCTTTTGAGACACAAAGACGGTATTATAATATATATATATAACATTACACTACCGGTCAAAAGTTTGGACACACCTACTCATTCAAGGGTTTTTCTTTATTTTTAATATTATCTACATTGTAGAATAATAGTGATGTCATCAAAACTATGAAATAACACGTATGGAATCATGTAGTAACCAAAAAAGTGTTAAACAAATCAAAATATGTTTTATATTTGAGATTCTGCAAACTCTTGGCATTCTCTCAAACAGCTTCATGAGGTAGTCACCTGGAATGCATTTCAATTAACAGGTGTGCCTTGTTAAAAGTTCATTTGTGGAATTTCTTTCCTTCTTAATGCCTTACTTAGGGCTATGCCCCTTTTTCTGTCATGCCCAAAGTAAACTGCCTGTAGCTCAGGCCCTGAAGCCAGGATATGCATATAATTAGCTGATATCAGCTGATGTACGAAGGGCTATATAAATACATGTGATTTGATTTGATTAGTACCATTTGAAAGAAAACACTTTGAAGTTTGTAGAAATGTTAAAATATTGTAGGAGAATAGAAATGCAAGAGTAAGTGTAACGGCTGTCGTCGGTGGAAGAAGGTGAGGACCAAGGTGCAGCTTGGTAAGTGTTCATGATATTTAATATAAGCAAAACTGAACACTAAACAAAATAACAACTAGGAAGAACGAACAAACGAAACAGTCCTGTCTAGTGATGATACACAAAACAGAAAATAAACACCCACAAAACACAGATGGAAAAAGGCTACCTAAGTATGATTCTCAATCAGAGACAACTTACGACACCTGCCTCTGATTGAGAACCATACCAGGCCAAACTCAAAAATCAACCTAGAAAAACAAACATAGACTGCCCACCCCAACTCACGCCCTGACCATACTAAAACAAAAACAAAACAAAGGAACTAAGGTCAGAACGTTACAGTAAGGTCATATTGAAAATGAGCTCCCTGGATGCAATTCCTATGGCTTCCACAGGGTGTCAGCAGTCTATGTTCAGGGTTTCAGGCTTGTAACTTCAAAAACTAATAAGAAATATCAGTTTTAGCAAAAGGACACAGTCTTGGAAATTCGTGTTTGCGCGCGCCATGAAGACAATACGCACCTGCTAAATCAATTTCCTATTGAACATACTTCTTTCCGTAAGAAAAATGATAGTTTGATTACATTTTAGGGTATCCGGGGTTTAAATAGAAACAGATTTTGACTTGTTGAAACAAAGTTTAGGGGTAGATTTTTGGATTCCTTTTTCTGCACGTTGTGGATAACGAGTGGATAACTCAAATCGATGGCACCAACTAAACAGATTTTGGGGGATATAAAGAAGGACGACACTACATGTTATAGCTGGGACCCTTTGGATGACATATCAGAGGAAGATTTTCAAAAAGTAAGTGAATATTTAATCGTTATTTGTGAATGTATGAAACCTGTGCAGGTGGAAACATATTTTGATGTGGGACGCCAACCTCAAACAATCACATGGCATGTTTTTGCTGTAATAGCTACTGTAAATCGGACAGTGCAGTTAAAGTAACAAGAATTTAAGCGGGAAGTTTTAATGCCTTTTAGCCAATCAGTTGTGTTGTGACAAGGTAGGAGTGGTATACAGAAGATAGCCCTATTTGGTAAAAGACCAAGTCCGTATTTTGAAAAGAACAGCTCAAATAAGCAAAGAGAAATGACAGCCCATTATTAACTTAAGACATGAAGGTCAGTCAATCCGGAACATTGTCGTGGAAATTTCCTCTATTTACCAAATCATGAGCGCAAACCACAACACAAGTCAGAGTTAGTTATCAAAGTCCATCTTTAATTATATGAGCTTCATCACAACCCTGTGACTCTCAGAGAAATCAATTCAGTGTCTATCCATGAATTCTCTGAGAGCCCCCTACACATTGCAACTCAGATCCTTTAATAGCAAAGAACACACATAGTCAGACAGCATAGACATAATAAATCGTTCAGCTTTGTCTCCTTACTCAAACCCCGAAACCATAAACCAATCCTCCATATCAACAGGCATATATCAAATTGTCATTTAGATACAACCTATTCTAAATACAACCAATCCTGGACAAGCTCACGGAGAGCATAGAATGATTCCAGACACTGCCATCCTCCTCTCCAAGATGGGAAAAGTAGGGAGTGACTGGCACACAGACACAGTGGAGCAAAAGATATGTTTACCCATGATGACACCTTGACCTCTCCCCTCTCTGCGGCCCATGCAACTTAGTCTTGACATAGAACAGATAACTGCCAATGGTCACCACTATAGTACAACAAAATACATTCTTATGAGAAATAACTCATAAGCATATGCTGAATATAAAACATCTTACCTATGTTACCAACCAATTCTGTTTATTCCCCAATAACATTTCAAGAACTTTGAAAGTTTCTTCAAGTGCAGTTGCAAAAACCATCAAACGCTATGATGAAACTGGCTCTCATGAGGACTGCCACAGGAAAGGAAGACCCAGAGTTACCTTTGCTGCAGAGGATAAGTTCATTAGAGTTAACTGCACCTCAGATTGCAGCCCAAATAAATGCTTCACAGAGTTCAAGTACCTGCCACATCTTAACATCAACTGTTCAGAGGAGACTGTGTGAATCAGGCCTTCATGGTCGAATTGCTGCAAAGAAACCAGTACTAAAGGACACCAATAATAAGAAGAGACTTGCCTGGGCCAAGAAACACAACCAATGGGCATTAGACTGGTGGAAATCTGTCCTTTGGTCTGATCAGTCCAAAGTTGCTATTTTTGGTCCCAACTGCTGTCTTTGTGAGATGCAGAGTAGGTGAACAGATGATTTCTGCATGTGTGGTTCCCACCGTGAAGCATGGAGGAGGAGATGGTTGAGGATGACTTGGACCGCAGAGTGAAGGAAAAGCCGCCAACAAGTGCTAAGCATATGTGGGAACTCCTTGGAGAGTGTTGGAAAAGCATTCCTCATGAAGCAGGTTGAGAGAATGCCAAGCATGAGCAAAGCTGTCATCAAGGCAAATGGTTGCTACTTTGAAGAATCTAAAATCAAAAGTGTTTTTTATTTGTTTAACACTCATTTGGTTACTACATGATTCCATATGTGTTATTTCATAGTTTTGATGTCTTCACTATTATTCTACAATGTAGAAAATAGTAAAAATAAAGAAAAACCCTTGAATGAGTAGGGGTGTCCAAACATTTGACTGGTACTGTGTGTATATTTATTTTCATCCGGATTTTGGAAATTCTCCCAACCACTAGTTTGGGAACCGCCCGCTGGTTTAGGGGAAGGGTTAGCTGACACGCTAAGTAATTGTAAAGTTGTTAAAAAGTATTAAGTAGATGCAAAGTTTCTAATTAGCTAAAATACTAAAGTTGTCTGTGATGAGATACAATCACGCAACCTTTGGTTGCTAAACTTTAGTGTTATATGTCCATCCATCCACCCTACTTTTGTTTTTGCATTAAGTAAACTTCTGTCTTATACCAAACGTAATACCAAACGTAACATATCATACTAAAGAGTGTGGGATTTACATTTACTATGTTTTGTCTAACCTCTTACTTTAACCATGAACCTATATCCTAATCTTAGACATAACCCTAGATGTAGATTCAGAGCAGATAGCTCATGTACTATCTCAACAGGTCATGTGAAATAGCTGATGTCGTTTCTAGCGTGGCCATCTAGTGATTTCCATATCTCCCCCTCCTTCTTCCTCCACTTACAAGGGCTTTGATGGCAGCCATGTTTACTTTGTCAGAGCCAATCAGAGACTAGGCCAGGAGCGAGCTCTGAGGACACAGACACTGATAGTGGATGGGTAAGGGGCGAGAGAGAGAGAGAGAGAGAGAGAGTAATGCAGGCAGTTACATAAGGGTGTTGTGGGAACAGAGTCTCCTGAGAAAGAGTGATGAGGGAGAAGGAAGAGAAAACAAACAGTGGAAACATGCTAACTAACCAGTATCAGCAGAGTCTGGATGCAAGTCAGTTAGTGTTAAAGTGGTCAGTGTTAAAGTCGCTCAAAGTTGGTCAGTGTTGAATCAAATCAAATCACGTTATTTGTCACATACACCAAATACAACAGGTAACAACCTTACAGTGAAACACTTACTTACAAGCCCTTAAACAACAATGCCATTTTAAGAAAAATATGTTAAGTAAAAAATAAGAAAGAAAAGTAACAAATAATTCAAGAGCAGCAGTAGATAACAATAGCGAGGCTATGTACAGGGGTTACAGGTACAGAGTCAATGTGCTGGAGCACAGGTTAGTCGAGGTAATTGAGGTAATATGTACATGTAGGTAGAGTTAAAGTGACTATGCATAGATAATAAACAGAGAACAGCAGCAGTGTAAAGGGGGGGATGGGGGGACAATGCAAATAGCCTGGGTAGCCATTTGATTAGCTGTTCAGGAGTCTTATGGCTTGGGGGTAGAAGCTGTTGAGAAGCCTTTTGGACCTATACATGGCGCTCTGGTACCGCTTGCCGTGCGGTAGCAGAGAGAACAGTCTATGACTATTGATTCCAATATTGATTTCTCTCTTTTTTTTTATTTCTCTCTTTTTTTTCTCTCTCTCTCGGAGGACCTGAGCCCTAGGACCATGCCCCAGGACTACCTGACATGATGACTCCTTGCTGTCCCCAGTCCATCTGACTGTGCTGCTGCTCCAGTTTCAACTGTTCTGCCTTATTATTATACGACCATGCTGGTCATTTATGAACATTTGAACATCTTGGCCATGTTCTGTTATAATCTCCACCCGGCACAGCCAGAAGAGGACTGGCCACCCCACATAGCCTGGTTCCTCTCTAGGTTTCTTCCTAGGTTTTGGCCTTTCTAGGGAGTTTTTCCTAGCCACCGTGCTTCTACACCTGCATTGCTTGCTGTTTGGGGTTTTAGGCTGGGTTTCTGTACAGCACTTTGAGATATCAGCTGATGTACGAAGGGCTATATAAATACATTTGATTTGATTTGATGACTAGGGGGCTGGAGTCTTTTTAGGGCCTTCCTCTGACACTGCCTGGTATAGAGGTCCTGGATGGCAGGAAGCTTGGTCCCAGTGATGTACTGGGCCGTACACACTACCCTCTTGTAGTGCCTTGCGGTCGAAGGCCGAGCAGTTGCCATACCAGGCAGTGATGCAACCAGTCAGGATGCTCTCGATGGTGCAGCTGTAGAACATTTTGAGGATCTGAGGAACCATGCCAAACCTTTTAAGTCTCCTCCGGGGGAATAGGTTGTCTTGCCCTCTTCACGACTGTCTTGGTGTGTTTGGACCATGATAGTTTGTTGGTGATGTGGACACCAAGGAACTTGAAGCTCTCGACCTGCTCCACTACAGCCCCGTCGATGTTAATGGGGGCCTGTTCAGTCCTCCTTTTCCTGTAGTCCACAATCAACTCCTTTGTCTTGATCACGTTTAGGGAGAGGTTGTTGTCCTGGCACCACACGGCCAGGTCTCTGACCTCCTTCCTATAGGCTCTCATCGTTGTCGGTGATCAGGCCTACCACTGTTGTGTCATCTGCAAACTTAATGATGGTGTTGCAGTCGTGCCTGGCCATGCAGTCATGAGTGAATGTTGGAGGAAATTATAGTTGAAATGATTAATTATGTATACATTTAAATTAGAACCATTTATTTTAATACTATTATGTTATGGTATGAAATGTATGGGTTCTTGGTTAAACTAGGACTGAAAATGTAAGTAAAACGAATTAATTGTCTGTACCTTGTGGGTTTAAGGGAGAGGGATGGCATATCTCCTTAGACAGATACAAATGTTTGTTTGATGTTCCATTAGTAGAGGAGAGTATATCTTTTAGACAGATTGGAATGTTTGTTTTATGAGGGGAGTAGAAGACAATCTCCAGACCTGAAGACACTGCGTAATTGTGTGGATCGGAGAGCGTGTGAGAAACTGATGACGTCATTTTATGTTCTCTCTTTAAAATGTAATGTTCTTTGTATTTTGTGTCAGTACTCATCAAGAATAAATGCTGAACTTGTTTTTAAGACTGGTCCCTTTCTATTTCATGCAAAATGATAAATTTACAACTTATTATGAAATAGATAGAGTGTGAATTTGGTTTTGGCTACAAAACATATAGGAATTTAGAATTCCTCTATCAGTGAACCAGATATTATTTAGAAGTATATAGTCACTAGTTTGTCAAAACTGACAAAATGCAAACAATATGAGATAAAAAGAGCTACACAATGGTTATTTTCTACCCCTCCTCTGCTCACCAGGGTTCAAATATAACATGTCGACCTACCCCCCCTCTGCTCACCAGGGTTCCAATATAACATATCAAACTTCCCCTCTGCTCACCACGGTTCCAATATAACATATCGAACTACCCCTCCTCTGCTCACCAGGGTTCCAATATAACATATCAAACTACCACTCCTCTGCTCACCAGGGTTCCAATATAACATATCAAACTACCCCTCCTCTGCTCACGAGGGTTCCAATATAACATATCAAATTTCCCATCCTCTGCTCACCAGGGTTCCAATATAACATATCAACTACCCCTCCTCTGCTCACGAGGGTTCCAATATAACATATCAACTACCCCTCCTCTGCTCACCAGGGTTCCAATATAACATATCAAACTTCCTCTGCTCACCAGGGTTCAAATATAACATATCGAACTACCCCTCCTCTGCTCACCAGGGTTCCAATATAACATGTCGAACTACCCCTCCTCTGCTCACCAGGGTTCCAATATAACATATCAAACTTCACCTCCTCTGCTCACCAGGGTTCCAATATAACATATCAAAATACCCCTCTGCTCACCAGGGTTCAAATATAACATATCGAACTACCCCTCCTCTGCTCACTAGGGTTCCAATATAACATGTCGAACTACCCCTCCTCTGCTCACCAGGGTTCCAATATAACATATCAAACTTCCCCTCCTCCGCTCACCAGGGTTCCAATATAACATATCAAAATACCCCTCCTCTGCTCACGAGGGTTCCAATATAACATATCAAACTTCCCCTCCTCTGCTCACCAGGGTTCCAATATAACATATCAAACTACCCCTCCTCTGCTCACCAGGGTTCCAATATAACATATCAAACTTCCCCTCTGCTCACCAGGGTTCCAATATAACATATCAAACTTCCCCTCTGCTCACCACGGTTCCAATATAACATTTCAAACTTCCCCTCTGCTCTCCAGGGTTCCAATATAACATGTCGACCTACCCCTCATCTGCTCACCAGGGTTCCAATATAACATATCAAACTACCCCTCCTCTGCTCACCAGGGTTCCAATATAACATATCAAACTTCCCCTCTGCTCACCAGGGTTCCAATATAACATATCAAACTTCCCCTCTGCTCACCAGGGTTCAAATATAACATATCGAACTACCCCTCCTCTGCTCACCAGGGTTCCAATATAACATATCAAACTTCCCCTCCTCTGCTCACCAGGGTTCCAATATAACATATCAAAATACCCCTCTGCTCACCAGGGTTCCAATATAACATATCAAACTTGCCCTCTGCTCACCAGGGTTCAAATATAACATATCGAACTACCCCTCCTCTGCTCACTAGGGTTCCAATATAACATATCAAACTTCCCCTCCTCCGCTCACCAGGGTTCCAATATAACATATCAAAATACCCCTCCTCTGCTCACGAGGGTTCCAATATAACATATCAAACTTCCCCTCCTCTGCTCACCAGGGTTCCAATATAACATTTCAAACTTCCCCTCCTCTGCTCACCAGGGTTCCAATATAACATATCAAACTACCCCTCCTCTGCTCACCAGGGTTCCAATATAACATATCAAACTTCCCCTCTGCTCACCAGGGTTCCAATATAACATATCAAACTTCCCCTCTGCTCACCAGGGTTCAAATATAACATATCGAACTACCCCTCCTCTGCTCACCAGGGTTCCAATATAACATGTCGAACTACCCCTCCTCTGCTCACCAGGGTTCCAATATAACATATCAAACTTCCCCTCTGCTCACCGGGGTTCAAATATAACATATCGAACTACCCCTCCTCTGCTCACCAGGGTTCCAATATAACATGTCGAACTACCCCTCCTCTGCTCACCAGGGTTCCAATATAACATATCAAACTTCCCCTCCTCTGCTCACCAGGGTTCCAATATAACATATCAAAATACCCCTCTGCTCACCAGGGTTCCAATATAACATATCAAACTTGCCCTCTGCTCACCAGGGTTCAAATATAACATATCGAACTACCCCTCCTCTGCTCACTAGGGTTCCAATATAACATGTCGAACTACCCCTCCTCTGCTCACCAGGGTTCCAATATAACATATCAAACTTCCCCTCCTCCGCTCACCAGGGTTCCAATATAACATATCAAACTACCCCTCCTCTGCTCACCAGGGTTCCAATATAACATATCAAACTTCCCCTCTGCTCTCCAGGGTTCCAATACAACATGTCAAACTACCCCTCCTCTGCTCACCAGGGTTCAAATATAACATGTCGAACTACCCCTCCTCTGCTCACCAGGGTTCCAATATAACCTGTTCGAACTACCCCTCCTCTGCTCACCAGGGTTCCAATATAACCTGTTCGAACTACCCCTCCTCTGCTCACCAGGGTTCCAATATAACCTGTTCGAACTACCCCTCCTCTGCTCACCAGGGTTCCAATATAACATGTCGAACTACCCCTCCTCTGCTCACCAGGGTTCCAATATAACCTGTTCGAACTACTCCTCCTCTGCTCACCAGGGTTCCAATATAACCTGTTCGAACTACCCCCCCTCTGCTCACCAGGGTTCCAATATAACATGTCGAACTACCCCCCCTCTGCTCACCAGGGTTCCAATATAACATGTTGAACTACCCTCTGCTCACCAGGGTTCCAATATAACATGTCAAACTACCCCTCCTCTGCTCACCAGGGTTCCAATATAACATGTCGAACTACCCCTCCTCTGCTCACCAGGGTTCCAATATAACATGTCGAACTACCCCTCCTCTGCTCACCAGGGTTCCAATATAACATGTCAAACTACCCCTCCTCTGCTCACCAGGGTTCCAATATAACATGTCGAACTACCCCTCCTCTGCTCACCAGGGTTCCAATATAACATATCGAAAATATATTTAAAAAATATAAATTAGTGCATTTGAGTCATTAAATAGGTTTCTCTTTTTACAATAATGCAGGATACTGTGATCAACCAGTATCAAGGGATGAAGGGGATAGATAGTTTATGTGTCAGATACAGTAGAAAGTCCTCTAACTCCTATGACTACTGGACATTAGTACAGTTTATATCACAATACAGTGTGGATCTGGGCTGGTGTCTTCAAAACAGCTTTGTGCAACTTATATAAAAATCTCTAAATTATCACCAAATGTACAAATTGTTTACTTAGTGAATAGCTAGAAATCTGTCCAACCATTCATAACCTCCAATATTCAAATACAATATGTTACACATTTAATGTTATACATACTTATCGTATAAGTCAATGACACGTTAAGCATGATTTGTTGGGTAATTTTAAATAGTTACACAGGTAAAGCAATCATAATGTAATAAAGTCAATGGTTGACCAATTAAGTGCTATATGTGATCTCTAACATATTGGGACAAACAGTCTATGGCCAAGGCACAAGCAGCAGGCAGGCTGTTTCCCTGGTAATGCTGATGTTCCTTAGGGCTACTCGTCAGCTAAAGCTTGAACAGAAACAATAATATCAACACAATAACATGTCTTTGAAACAAGTTAAAAACAAACAAACATGATGAAGCATGAACACAATGCACTCCTTTTGAAGCTTATCGTATCAACATGGACACTCAATCATACTCAAACTGCTGTATTTGGGTTTAAAACATTGTTTAAAAGCCTTTGCAACTTCCAAAAAACATTACCTCCTGTCTGTCTTTAAAGCTAGAGGTTCAGCCTTCTTGTTTCTTGGAATGGAAACAGACAAAAAAGAAAACATGATGAGAAGTGCACAAGAAACTCAAGTTGAGCTGACAGAATGGCCAGGCTAGAGTGGGAGAGAAAATGACTTTGAAAACATAAACAGATCCTGCTCAAAGAGATGCTGTGTTGATAAATTCACATTGTCATGTGGTGGGGAGAGTGAAGTCCTTTGACATTTCATATACGTAAACACATCTTCTGTCCATCTGAATGGACCCTCAGCTGCAGCCACTATGCCACTAACACACAGTCTAAACTAGGTCTGTGGCGGTCATGACATTTTGTCAGCCGGTAATTGTCAAGCAAATAACTGGCGGACTCACGGTAATTTACCGTTAATTAACATAAACATACTTAGCATCTCCTGGCTTCCACACATAGTCTACAAGCCATGTATGCAGAATTTTGGAACTACATTTAAAAAAAGTATAATAAATCAATGTAAGATAGCCGACACCTTCACAATAAATCCATTATTTATTTTAGACAGGTCTAAAGAAACATGATATGAAGAAAATGTAGTCTATTTCAGAAGAACAGAATAGCATACTCTGAGTTGTCCTTATGTTAGGCCCTGATCTGGCTATGCTGTATGGCTGTGGGCTACACTAGTTCATTTAGCAGATAAGATTTACTTAGAATTCCTTGTCATTATTTTATAGTATGAAGAATACAATTGAACAAAGCTGAATAAAATACAAAGGATATTTTCTCCAAACAATTTCTGAGGGAGTGCACACGTGGCTATTCTGTGTTGAGGGGTTAACAAAGAAACTGGTCCTCCTATATGCTTCATTTAGAGTTATGTAACTTTAGTTGTGATACAAACGCTGGGCTTTATGTTTAGATGTTTATACATTCTAAGGCTACATGATGTGACTAATGATGATTTGAAAAAAGTTGTATGAAACATTTTTTTTTTTTTTTTTTGTAAAAAATAAAATACAAAATTCTTCCCAATTTCGTGGTATCCAATTGGTAGTTACAGTCTTGTCTCATCACTGCAACTCCCGTATGGACTCGGGAGAGGCGAAGGTCGAGGGCCATGCGTCCTCCGAAACACAACCTAACCAAGCCACACTGCTTCTTGACACAATGCCCACTTAACCCGGAAGCCAGCCGCACCAATGTGTTGGAGAAGACACCGTACACCTGGTGACCGTGTCAGCATGCACTGCACACGGCCCGCCAGAGTCGTCGTTAGTGCACGATGGGACAAGGACATCCCTGCCAGCCAAACCCTCCCCTAACCCGGGCCAATTGTGCGCCGCTCCATGGGTCTCCCGGTCGCAGCCGGCTGCGACAGAGCCTGGACTCAAACCCGGAATCTCTAGTGGCACAGCTAGCACTGCAATGCAGTGTCTTAGACCACTCGGGAGGCCCCTTCATTCACAATTTGACATGCACTTGATAATATTCTCACCAGGCCTAGAATGTCCCGGCGGCACCCTCTTTTGGGTGGCCGTAATGCCCCCTAACAATATTCATGCCTTTTGCCCTTGGGCTGAATATAATAATTATAATTCCCTTCTCCCGGCTGCAAATCGCCGCTCTCCGAAGCATCTCTCAATCACATGGCTCTCTCAGATATATCAATTCTTATTAGGCAATGCCCGTCACGGTGATCAGGTCCTTCTCACAGGCATCTCAGCTCTGAAGTAGGCTACAAGTGAAGACATATTGAGGACGCAACTGAGTTCTTCCTTCTCATGAAATTCCCAGGCCCATTTTGAAGATGTTAGAAGAACTGTCCACATTTCGTCTTTTCATCAGCAAACAAGAGGAGTCGTCCTAACCAACAGCAAAAGCACTAGCCTATGTCAATCTACTATCCCCCATAGTACAGAAGTAGACCTATTCTATTCTGTGTGAGAAATAAATATTCAAAACATAGTCTGGAACAGTTGTGGGATGACCTAGATCCCAAATTAATAAAACATTTTAAAAGCAATGAGGCTAATGCAACAGATCAGAAAGTTTGGCTTAAATTGTTGATAAACTATTAGGCTATTTCTTCACATTATAAGCACAGCAATGCACACACGGCAGTACGCTATAAGCATGAATGTTCCAAAATGCAATCAATTGACAGGAAAACACCATTCTAAAAAGTGACTTCAAATGCTTCTCAAAAAAGGCTTCTCAACAAAGGCTTCTCAACAAAGGCTTCTCAACAAAGGCTTCTCAACAAAGGCTTCTCAACAAAGGCTTCTCAACAAATGCTTCTCAACAAAGGCTTCCCATCAAAGGCTTCTCAACAAATGCTTCTCAACAAATGCTTCTCAACAAAGGCTTCTCAACAAAGGCTTCTCAACAAAGGCTTCTCAACAAAGGCTTCTCAACAAAGGCTTCTCAACAAAGGCTTCTCAACAGCATGTAATGCTTTATTATAAAAGTGCATTTTATGGGGAAAATGATCTTCCCCAAACTTGAAACTCATGTGCCGCCTATGTATTCCATGTATGCTCTCCACCAGTTGTAAAGTGGATTAATGTTCTTCATTTTAAGAAGTTATTTGGCAACTTTAGTTGTGATACAAACCCTTTCAACATATATAGGCCTATGGGCTAGGCTACATGAGGTGTTTGACTATGATTTGAAAAAGTCAACAACAAAAAAGGAATGCGCTGTTTCTTGCCTTACTACACATGCTGGGCATCATTCACAAGTGATAATACATCATTCACAAGTGATAATACATCATTCACAAGTGATAATACATCATTCACAAGTGAAAGGCTAATATTCAGACTATTCTTAATTTGATATTGTCTTTACATATACTAAATAATATATGTGTGAAATTAGTTTGGATTTAGAATGGACCATGATCATGCACCTGTTTCGGAACAAGGGGCAGGGGAAACAAATATATGTCATCTACGCACTTAAATAGCGAATGGAAGATGATTTTACATGTTTCATTTTCATGCCAGCCAGGTAGGCTATACTCCTGTTGTAAAGCAAAGCAATGTGCTTAATATTAGGAAAGTTGAAAAATAGAAAGCTGATGGGATCCTCCTCTTTTTAATAGAGGCCATCACTCTGTTTTCTCATGCAATTCCATAGCTCATGGGCTCTCATGAAGTGTTTGATTTGATTTTCAATTACATTTGCATTGATGCCAGAGTGATTAGAGGGACAATAAAGTGCTGATTCAGCAGAATCAGAGCTGGGAGAAGCCTAGTTAGCGTGACTAAACGGTCACATGGAAATTGACTGCGGTCATGACTAGTGACTGCCGGTGTGGCAGTAATACGGTCACCGTAACAGCCCTAGTCTGAACATTAAACCGGTGGCTGTCCATGGCTGGAAAGCAGCACCCTTCAACCAGACAAGGAAATTAAATATAATATAGAATATTATCCAGCTCCAAGGAACAGTCTTCGATAGAGGTGCTGGTTTTTGTACAGTTGTATTCTTCCAGAAGATGTTGGTGGTTCCAAGGTAGGTCCTAGATTCCAAAAGATGCTGTGGTTCCATTGTGGAGATGGTTACTTGTAGGTTCCTCTTAGTCCTAGAGAATCTAGAAGATGTTGCCAGTGAAGAGAAAAGGATCCGCATCACCATTAGGACCGGTAGGGACCTATGGAAGGACAGATGAGTTAAAGACCGATCACATTGGAGGGTCATTTTAGGTCACATTCCAGTATCTGAACTTGTGAGGATGGGAGGCCCCCAGAATCTTGTTAAAACAGTAGTGAGAAGAAGTTCGGCACTGTCTCACCTGTGTTTGTCCATTCCAGTAGAATAAAGATGACTCTACAGATCCGTTCTCTCAGGAGGAAATCCTGGCGTCGGACCTCCAGGAAGGAGGCTTTCTTCCAACCCCCTCTGACCCAGCATCAAGCTTCCTTCACTGGGATCACTACAGCTGCCATTTCCCCTGGTGCTCTGGGGAACCTGCTTGGGGCTGGGAAAGGGGCCTGGGAGCTGCTTCATGCCCAGGTACGGAGCCCCAGACCAGGCAGGGATAGCTCCTGTGTCCTTATCCATCTGAGCCCCTCTGGATAGGGCGGGGATGGGGGTGGGGATGGAGGCTGGGGGGTAGGTTAGGTTAGGAATGGGGTCTTGGGGATAAGATTTGGTAGAGATTATGGATGCTTGAGGGTAAGTCGTAAAGACTTTGGGGGCCTGGGTTGAAGAGCTGGTTTTACAGTCATTGGAAAGAGTGGGAGAGGGTCTGGGTTCATTGTAGTAAGTGGGGGCAGGTATGAGACCGTGTGATCTGCTTGGGGCAGTTGTAAGGGGGCTGGAGGGATTGGAGACATTTGGAGTCGTCTTGTCAAACATACAGCTGCCTGAGGGTGTGTGTGTGGTGTGTGTGAGTGTTTGAGTTCTGGGTGCGTTATTGGACGGTATGTGTGTGCTGTGTTTGGGGTGTGTGTGACGATGTCTGTTTACTGGCTTTGCAGGAAAACCCTGTGGTATCCGCCGTGGTTGCCATTGTGTGTGTTGACATGGCTGTTGCCAAGACTGCCTTGGGTCCTGATATGACAGACCTGGATAGGGCTGCCCTGAGAACTGCCTGTTTGCATCTCCAGTCTCAGAGTGGCATAACTCCCGGCTGGGCTGCATGGTTTGGTCAAAGGCCTCTGGGAGATAGTTGTTAAAGTTTGGGAGAGGGACAGGGAGAGAGGTGTGGTTATTATCATTTATATTTTGGATGGAGGGTATCCAGGACTCTGGTTGGTTGATAGTATGAGAAGGTTGTGGGACCATTTGGTTGCCATGAAGATCCGCACAGCTTCCTTGAGTCCATTGCCTTGCAACAGTCTGAGCAGCTCTGGGTAGTGTGTTTGTGTTTACAGTCCTCCGTGGCTGTCTCACAGTCCCAGGACTACAACCCAGCCCTTGCTCCACACCACCAACAACTCCATTTCCTAGCAACCTCTGCTCTCCAAAGCTGTTGAGGTTAGAGGTCATGTGTGGACCAGACAACTGCCATTGGTTCTCACTGTGGGAGCCATTCCCGCCATTGAACCCCTGGTTGCCTGGCAATATGGAACTCTGGGAGTGAGGGAACCCACGTAGTATGTTTTGATTGGCAGTGATGTGAGCAGAAAGTCTGTTGATTGGCTCAGTGCCCTGTCCCAAGCTGCCCATCACACATCCATCATCACACTCTCTCATCAGAGCCTCCTCCACGTAGGAGAACACATCATTGGCTAAGATATCATACAGCTCCCCCGTCACATCCTGCTGTTCCATGTTGATCCTGAGGAGAGTGCTCTCCCACTCCCTCAACTCTGTCTCCTCCACCTCCAGCCCCTCCAAGCCCCCCGCCCCCATCTCCTCCAGGATCTCCCCCAGAGAGTCCATCATGGCCTGTGCTGTGGGGTCTCCCCTGCTGGGCCTCTGGGGCCCCTGGAGCTCCCCAGGGACACTCAGCAGAGCGTGGCTGTCCAGGAAGGCTCTCTCCAGGCCTGGGTCCTGGTCCTGGGGGAAGGCTGTGTCTAGGTTGGGGGAAAAGATCTGGAGTTCCAGGTTAGGGTTAGCGTCCTGGGGCTGAGTATAAACAGAGCGGTCCTGACTGAGTAGAGACCCCAGGAGAGACGCAGGGTCCAGGAGCTTGTCCTCAGGGCAGGAGCCTGGGGGAGTGAGGCCAGGGGGGATGGGTGGTCCTATAGGCATAATGGCAGTATTCACAGAGGGACAGGACTCATACAGCAGAGCCTCCCCAGTGGCAAAGTTGAAGGGAAGCTGCATTCTCCGCTGACGCAGGTGCTCCTCACCCTCTTCGTTTCTGTAGAAAGGTGACAAAGGTCACTAAAACATACTGTATGTAAGCGTATATAAATACCATGGAATGATACAACTATAACTGTTGGGGAGAGTAAATCGTAATATCAACAGTGGACTCACGTTAGGGCTTTCTGTCGAGCGATGATGAAGTCGGGTCTCCCTGCCTTGAAGACGACCCTGGCGTTGGCCTGAACCCACACCCACACACCTGCCTTAGTCAGCAGCCTGAAGATGGTGAAACCAGTCTCTCCTGTCTTCATCACTACAGAGAGATAGAGGAGAGCGAGAGAGAGCAAGAGAGAGAGAGGGAGTCAGAGTCTGCATCATAGTGAATGTTCGCTTGCGAAATACCAGATCGAACCTTTAATAAGATAAGACTCAGATGTGTGTGTAATGAGTAAGTATAGTGTAACTCACTTTTGATGTGGTTGTCTGCGCAGTACATCATGTCAGCAGCATGGATGAACTGGTAACCTGAGCCTGGAGTGACCAACTCTGTCTCAGAGTAACCCAGCACCACTTTACCTCTGAAGGGGGAAGAACAGACACACAGACAGATGTGCACACACACACACACACACACACAAAATATCTCTCAGGGAACAAACATTTGTCCTCTCAAGTTCCCTCTTTATAAGACCCTGGGAGGGTATTGTGTTCCCAGTGGTGCCATGAGATGTGATGAAGGAGTACATTCAGAGTTTCCCTGTCGTAATGGTACCTAGTATCTATGCCTATGGGGGCGAAGTCGAGTCTGTGTTTGGTCTGGAAAATTAGTGTCTTGGTCCTGATCTCCATGACAGCTGGGGTCTGCATGGGTGTGGCGATGGCAAACAGGGCCAGCTGAGCGGGGACCGAGGCCCCGTCATCCCCCAGCCTTCCCTGGCCTCGAACATACTTCAGACGTCCCTGGAAGTTCAACGCCTAGAGGAGGGAGAGTGTTGTATACAATGAATAATTTGAATAGATTTAGGGAGAGTAGATTATGGATAATGTCCATGTCATTGATGGATTAAATGGATAATGTATTTATGTAATATATGGATCTATGGATTATTTTTCATATATTAGTCATATCTATTTATTTTCATGCTGTCCTACCAGGAAGCCAGAGGAGTTGTCTAGGAGACAGCGGAAGCGACAGCAGAAGCTTCTCTCTAGGAAGGACCTGTTCTCTTCAGGGATGTGCTGGGGCGGGTAGCTCATAGACTCACTGTGGGGCCTGCTGCTAGACTCGATGGCTGCATAGGACAGAGGACATTACAATCAGATACATGTTTGAGATCTTTGGACTGTTTAATCAATAAATGACCAATCACTAAAAGAAACAGCATATTAAGAGGGCTGTGGCGAAAAGCTTGGCATATGCATACTCAGGTTGACTGGCTCTCGTCCAGTCAAATGAGAAATAAGTGTACTCAGGCTAGCAGGAAGGCCAAAGTTGACCTGGGGAATAAACCCCCCTCACAGCTGCCCATGTACCGTAAAGTTAATGTGGTTGTTACTGACAACCAGCACATGGCTGAGCTCTTTAATCACCACTTCATTAAGTCTGGATTCCTATTTGACTCAGCCATGCCTCCTTGCCCGTCCAACATTCCCTCATCTCCCACCCCTTCTAATGTGACTAGCCCCGACGTTTCTCACTCTTTTTCCTCTGCCTCGCAACGAAGTGTCTCCCTGCAGGCGCTATTGCACCCCACACTGTCATTTCCCACCTGGAAAAAGGTAACACTGCCTGGCATGGTAACTGCTCGGCCTCCGACGGCAAGGCACTACAGAGGGTGGTGTGTACAGCCCAGTACATCACCAGGGCCAAGCTTCCTGCCATCCAGGACCTCTGTACAAGGTGATGTCAGAAGAAGGCCCTAAAAATGGTCAAAGACTCCAGCCACCCTAGTAATTGACTGTTCTCTCTGCTACCGCATGGCAAGCAGTACCAAAGCACCAAGTCTAGGTCCAAGAGACTTCTAAACAGCATCTACCCCCTACCCCTCTACCCCGTTGCCCTTGATTCAATGTTGTTCTGCTATTTTTATTAACTTGGCCAAAGCTTTTGATACGGTAGACCATTCCATTCTTCGGGGTCTTTGGCCTGGTTTGCTAACTACCTCTCTCAAAAGAGTGCAGTGTATGAAGTCAGAATATCTGCTGTCTCAGCCACTGCCTGTCACCAAGGGAGTACCCCAAGGCTCGATCCTAGGCCCCACGCTCTTCTCAATTTACATCAACAACATAGCTCAGGCTCAGGTTCAGGAATGGTTAAAAATAAATCACAACATACACTTAAAATTAACCTTACAAATAGAAGTGTTGAGCGATTTGGAAAGCCATTGTCAGTCAATAAATAATATAATACTTGTAGGAAAGATTTTCATCTTTATCTCACAATCTGTGGATACTATACAATTAGAAAGGTTCAAATGTATGTATGTAAAACATCACAGCACAATTGAAAAAATACATGGCACATGGAAACCAAACGAGGGTGGTCTGTGGTGATAGGTGTGATGGGCTGAGAGTGGCTAACGGGTGGGATTAAAGAGCTTATGTTTGGTAATATATTATTGTTATGTGATTGCTTTATATAAAATGTATACGTAAAATGTATGTATATGTAGCAGAAAAGCTGTTGAAAAACAAAGATATTTGTCCTCCAAAGGGTGGGGGGGTTAATACCTAAATAAAAAACATAGCTCAGGCAGTAGGAAGCTCTCTCATCCATTTACATGCAGATGATACAGTCCTATACTCAGCTGGTCCCTCCCCGGATTTTGTGTTAAATGCTCTACAACAAAGCTTTCTTAGTGCCCAACAAGCTTTCTCTACCCTTAACCTTGTTCTGAACACCTCCAAAACAAAGGTCATGTGGTTTGGTAAGAAGAATGCACCTCTCCCACAGGTGTGATTTCAACCTCTGATGGTTTAGAGACTGAGGTAGTCACCTCATACAAGTACTTGGGAGTATGGCTAGATGGTACACTGTCACAGTACATATCAAACTGCAGGCTAACGTTAAATCTAGACTTGGTTTCCTCTATCGTAATCACTCCTCTTTCACCCCAGCTGCCAAACTAACCCTGATTCAGATGACAGATGACCATCCTACCCTTGCTAGATTACCGAGACATACAGTGCCTTGCGAAAGTATTCGGCCCCTTTAACTTTGCGACCTTTTTCCACATTTCAGGCTTCAAACATAAAGATATAAAACTGTATTTTTTTGTGAAGAATCAACAACAAGTGGGACACAATCATGAAGTGGAACAACATTTATTGGATATTTCAAACTTTTTTAACAAATCAAAAACGGAAAAATTGGGCGTGCAAAATTATTCAGCCCCCTTAAGTTAATACTTTGTAGCGCCACCTTTTGCTGCGATTACAGCTGTAAGTCGCTTGGGGTATGTCTTGGGGTATGTCTCATCTTTCCCATTCCTCCTTGCAAAACAGCTCGAGCTCAGTGAGGTTGGATGGAGAGCATTTGTGAACAGCAGTTTTCAGTTCTTTCCACAGATTCTCGATTGGATTCAGGTCTGGACTTTGACTTGGCCATTCTAACACCTGGATATGTTTATTTTTGAACCATTCCATTGTAGATTTTGCTTTATGTTTTGGATCATTGTCTTGTTGGAAGACAAATCTCCGTCCCAGTCTCAGGTCTTTTGCAGACTCCATCAGGTTTTCTTCCAGAATGGTCCTGTATTTGGCTCCATCCATCTTCCCATCAATTTTCCATCTTCCCTGTCACTGCTGAAGAAAAGCAGGCCCAAACCATGATGCTGCCACCACCATGTTTGACAGTGGGGATGGTGTGTTCAGGGTGATGAGCTGTTGCTTTTACGCCAAACATAACGTTTTGCATTGTTGCCAAAAAGTTCAATTTTGGTTTCATCTGACCAGAGCACCTTCTTCCACATGTTTGGTGTGTCTCCCAGGTGGCTTGTGGCAAACTTTAAACGACAATTTTTATGGATATCTTTAAGAAATGGCTTTCTTCTTGCCACTCTTCCATAAAGGCCAGATTTGTGCAATATACGACTGATTGTTGTCCTATGGACAGAGTCTCCCACCTCAGCTCTAGATCTCTGCAGTTCATCCAGAGTGATCATGGGCCTCTTGGCTGCATCTCTGATCAGTCTTCTCCTTGTATGAGCTGAAAGTTTAGAGGGACGGCCAGGTCTTGGTAGCTTTGCAGTGGTCTGATACTCCTTCCATTTCAATATTATCGCTTGCACAGTGCTCCTTGGGATGTTTAAAGCTTGGGAAATCTTTTTGTATCCAAATCCGGCTTTAAACTTCTTCACAACAGTATCTCGGACCTGCCTGGCGTGTTCCTTGTTCTTCATGATGCTCTCTGCGCTTTTAACGGACCTCTGAGACTATCACAGTGCAGGTGCATTTACTTGATTACACACAGGTGGATTGTATTTATCATCATTAGTCATTTAGGTCAACATTGGATCATTCAGAGATCCTCACTGAACTTCTGGAGAGAGTTTGCTACACTGAAAGTAAAGGGGCTGAATAATTTTGCACGCCAAATGTTTCAGTTCTTGATTTGTTAAAACAGTTTGAAATATCCAATAAATGTCGTTCCACTTCATGACTGTGTCCCACTTGTTGTTGATTCTTCACAAAAAAATACAGTTTTATATCTTTATGTTTGAAGCCTGAAATGTGGCAAAAGGTCGCAAAGTTCAAGGGGGCCGAATACTTTCGCAAGGCACTGTAATTATTAGATCGACAGGTAAGGGTGCTCTCGAGCGGCTAGATGTTCTTCACCATTCGGCCATCAGATTTGCCACCAATGCTTCTTATAGGACACATCACTGCACTCTATACTCCTCTGTAAACTGGTAATCTATGTATACCCGTCGCAAGACCCACCTGTTGATGCTTATTTATAAAACCCTCTTCCCCATCTGAGATATCTACTGCAGCCGTCATCCTCCACATACAACACCCGTTCTGACAGTCACATTCTGTTAAAGGTCCCCAAAGCACACACATCCCTGGGTCGCTCATCTTTTCAGTTCGCTGCAGCGACTGGACAGTTGTGGTTTATTTGAGTGATGTATTGTTGTCTTTACGTTCTTGCCCTTTGTGCCCAATAATGTTTGTACCATGTTTTGTGCTGCTACCATGTTGTGTTGCTACCATGTTGTTCTGACTTTGTGTTGCTACCATGCTGTGTTATCATGTGTTGCTGCCTTGCTATGTTGTTGTCTTAGGTCTCACTTTATGTAGTGTTGTGCTGTCTCTCTTGCCGTGATGTGTGATTGGTCCTTTATCTATATATAAACTCAGCAAAAAAAGAAAAGTCCCATTTTCAGGACCCTGTCTTTCAAAGATAATTCATAAAAATCCAAATTACTTCACAGATCTTCATTGTAAAGGGTTTAAACACTGTTTCTCATGGTTGTTCAATGAACCATGAACAATTAATGAACATGTACATGTGGAACGGTCGTTAAGACACTAACAGTGTACAGACGGTAGACTGTTAAGATCAAAGTTATGAAAATGTAAGACACTAAAGAGGCCTTTTTCTACTGACTCTGAAAAACACCAAAAGAAATATACCCAGGGTCCCTGCATCTGTGTGAACGTGCCTTAGCCATGCTGCAAGGAGGCATGAGGACTGCAGATGTGGCCAGGGCAATAAATTGCAATGGCCATACTGTGAGACGCCTAAGACAGCGCTACAGGGAGACAGGACGGACAGCTGATCATCCTCGCAGTGACAGACCATGTGTAACAACACCTGCACAGGATCGGTACATCCGAACATCACACCTGCGGGACAGGTACAGGATGGCAACAACAACTGCCTGAGTTAAACAAGGAACGCACATTCCCTCCATCAGTGCTCAGACTGTACGCAATAGGCTGAGAGAGGCTGGACTGAGGGCTTGTAGGCCTGTTGTAAGGCAGGTCCTCACCAGACATCACCGGCAACAACGTGGCCTATGGGAACAAACCCACCCTCGCTGGACCAGACAGGACTGGCAAAAAGTGCTCTTCACTGACGAGTCGCGGTTTTGTCTCACCAGGGGTGATGGTCGGATTTGCGTTTATCGCCGAAGGAATGAGCGTTACACCGAGGCCTGTACTCTGGAGCGGGATCAATTTGGAGATGGAGGGGCCGTCATGGTCTGGGGTGGTGTGTCACAGGATCATCAGACTGAGCTTGTTGTCATTGCAGGCTATCTCAACTCTGTGAGTTACAGGGAAGACATCCTCCTCCCTCATGTGGTACCCTCACTGCAGGCTCATCCTGACATGACCCTCCAGCATGACAATGCCACCAGCCATACTGCTCATTCTATGCGTGATTTCCTGCAAGACAGGAATGTCAGTGTTCTGCCATGGCCAGCGATGAGCCAGGATCTCAATCCCATTGAGCAGGTCTGGGACCTTTTGAATCGGAGGGTGAGGGCTAGGGCCATTCCCCCCAGAAATGTCCGGGAACTTGCAGGTGCCTTGGTGGAAGAGTGGGGTAATATCTCACAGCAAGAACTGGCAAATCTTGTGCAGTCCATGAGGAGGAGATGCATTGCAGTACTTAATGCAGCTGGTGGCCACACCAGATACTGACTGTTCCTTTTTATTTTGATCCCCCCTTTGTTCAGGGACACATTATTCAATTTCTGTTAGTCACATGTCTGTGGAACTTGTTCAGTTCATGTCTCAGTTGTTGAATCTTGTTATGTTCATACAAATATTTACATATGTTAAGTTTGCTGGAAAAAACCCACAGTTGACAGTAATGGGAAGTTGCTTTTTGTGCTGAGTTTATATATACAGTTGAAGTCAGAAGTTTACATACACTTAGGTTGGAGTCATTAAAACTTGTTTTTCAACCACTCCACAAATTTCTTGTTAACAAACTACAGTTTTGGCAAGTCGGTTAGGACATCTAGTTTGTGCATGACAAGTAATTTCTCCAACAATTGTTTACAGACAGATTATTTCACTTATAATTCACTATATGACAATTCCAGTGTGTCAGAAGTGTACATACACGAAGTTGACTGTGCCTTTAACCTTTTTGGGATAGGGGGCAGCATTTTCACTCTTGGATGAATAGCGTGCCCAGAGTAAACTGCCTCCTACTCTGTCCCAGATGCTAATATATGCATATTATTAGTAGTATTGGATAGAAAACACTCTGAAGTTTCTAAATCTGTTTGAATGATGTCTGTGAGTATTACAGAACTCATATGGCAGGCGAAAACCTGAGGAAAATCCAACCAGGAAGTGGGACATCTGAGGTTTGTAGTTTTTCAAAGTTTGGCCTACCGAATACACATTGAGATATGGATAAGGTTGCACTTCCTACGGCTTCCACGAGATGTCAACCATCTTTAGAAACTGGTTTGAGGATTCTACTATAAAGGACGGGCTCACGAGACCTCTTTGAGTCAGTGGTCTGGCAGAGAGCCTTGGTCTCATGACGCATTATCTCTCGTTCCAGTGCTTTTCCGAAGACAAAGGAATTCTCCGGTTGGAACATTGTTGATGTTTTATGTTAAAAACATCCTAAAGAATGATTCCATACATCGTTTGACATGATTCTAAAGGACTGTAACGGAACTTTTCGAGTTTTTGTCTGGATGAAGTGCCTGCGCCTCATGAAGATGGATTACTGGGCTGAACACGCTAACAACAAGTGGCTATTTGGACACAAATGATGGAACTCTATGGAACAAATCAGTAATTTTTGTCGAACTGGGATTCCTGGGAGTGCCTTCTGATGAAGATCATCAAAGGTAAGTTAATATTTATGGTGTTTTTTCTAACTTTGTTGATTCCAAAATGGCGGATATTCCTCTTGCTGTTTTGGGTTCTGAGCGCCGTTCCCCAGATTATGCTTTTTCCGTAAAGTTCTTTTGAAATCTGACACAGCGGTTGCATTAAAGAGAAGTCTATCTTTAATTCTGCGAATAACACTTGTATCTTTTATCAATGTTTATTATGAGTATTTCTGCAAAATCACTGGATGCTTTGGAATCAAAACATTACTGCACGTAATGCGCCAATGTAAACTGAGGTTTTTGGATATAAATATGCACATTATCGAACAAAGCATACATGTATTGTGTAACATGATGTCCTATGAGTGTTAGTGATTAGTGATTAATTGATCTATATTTCTGCTTTTTGTGACTCCAATCTTTGGCTGGAAAAATGGCTGGGTGTTTTTTCGACTTGGCTATGACCTAACATAATCATATGTTGTGCTTTAGCTGTAAAGCATTTTTTAAATCGGACACGATGGGTAGATGAACAAGATGTTGATCTTTCATTGTATTGTATTGTTTTTGTATTGTATTTGTATTTGTATTGTATTTTTGTATTTTTGTATTGTATTGTATTGTATTGTATTGTATTGTATTGTATTGTATTGTATTGTATTGTATTGTATTGGACTTGTTAATGTGTGAAAGTTACATACTTCTAAAATATATTTTTGAATTTTGCGCACTGCCTTTTCAGCGGAATGTTGTCGAGGGGTTCCGCCTGCGCTAGAAAGGTTAAACAGCTTGGAAAATTCCAGAAAATTATGTCATGGCTTTAGAATCTTCTCATAGGTTAATTGACATAATTTGAGTCAATTGGAGGTGTACCTGTGGATGTATTTCAAGGCCTACCTTTCAAACTCAGTGCCTCTTTGCTTGACATCATGGGAAAATCAAAAGAAATAAGCCAAGACCTCAGACATTTTTTTGTAGAACTTTTCCAAACGCCTGAAGGTACCATGTTCATCTGTACAAACAATAGTATGCAAGTATAAACACCATGGGACCATGCAGCCGATATACCGCTCAGGAAGGAGACACATTCTGTCTCCTAGAGATGAATGCACTTTTGTGCGAAAAGTGCAAATCAATCCCAGAACAACAGCAAAGGACCTTGTGAAGATCCTGGAGGAAACCGGTACAAAAGTATCTACATCCTCAGTAAAACGAGTCCTATATCGACATAACCTGAAAGACCGCTCAGCAAGGAAGAAGCCACTGCTCCAAAACCGCCATAAAAAAGACAGACTACGGTTTGCAACTGCACATGGGGACAAAGATCATACTTTTTGGAGAAATGTCCTCTGGTCTGATGAAACAAAAATATAACTTTTTGGCCATAATGACCATTGTTATGTTTGGAGTAAAAACAGAGAGGCTTACAAGCCTAAGAACACCATCCCAACTGTGAAGCATGGGGGTGGCAGCATCATGTTGTAGGGGTGCTTTGCTGCAGGAGGGACTGGTGCAACTTCACAAAATAGATGGCAGCATGAGGAGGAAAATGTCAGGAATTGTGAAAAACTGAGTTTAAATGTACTTGGCCAAGGTGTATGTAAACTTCCGACTTCAACTGTATGTGTATATACAGTGGGGAGAACAAACAAAATCCATAAAATAAGTAATAATAAGTCATTTGCATTTCATTGCATGACATAAGAATTTGATCACCTACCAACCAGTAACAATTCCGGCTCTCACAGACCTGTTAGTTTTTCTTTAAGAAGCCCTCCTGTTCTCCACTCATTACCTCTATTAACTGCACCTGTTAGAACTCGGTACCTGTATAAAAGACACCTGTCCACACACTCAATCAAACAGACTCCTACCACTTCATATTGGCCAAGACCAGAGAGGGTGTAAGGACATCAGGGATAAAATTGTAGACCTGCACAAGGCTGGGATGGGCTACAGGACAATAGACAAGCAGCTTGGTGAGAAGGTAACAACTGTTGGCGCAATTATTAGAAAATCGAAGAAGTTCAAGATGACAGTCAATCACCCTCGGTCTGGGGCTCCATGCAAGATCTCACCTCGTGGGGCATCAATGATCATGAGGAAGGTGAGAGATCAGCCCAGAACTACACGGCAGGACCTGGTCAATGACCTGAAGAGAGCTGGGACCACAGCCTCAAAGAAACCCATTAGTAACACACTACGCCGTCATGGATTAAAATCCTGCAGCGCACACAAGGTCCCCCTGCTCAAGCCAGCGCATGTCCAGGCCCGTCTGATGTTTGCAATGACCCTCTGGATGATCCAGAGGAGGAATGGGAGAAGGTCATGTGGTCTGATGAGACAAAAATAGAGCTTTTTGGTCTAAACTCCCCTCGCCGTGTTTGGAGGAAGAAGAAGGATGAGTACAACCCCAAGAACACCATCCCAACTGTGAAGCATGGAGGTGGAAACATAATTCTTTGGGGATGCTTTTCTGAAAAGGGGACAGGACGACTGCACCGTATTGAGGGGAGGATGGATGGGGCCATGTATCGCAAGATCTTGGCCAACAACCTCAGTAAGAGCATTGAAGATGGGTCGTGGCTGGGTCTTCCAGCATGACAACGACCCGAAACACACAGCCAGGGCAACTAAGGAGTGGCTCCGTAAGAAGCATCTCAAGGTCCTGGAG
Organism: Oncorhynchus kisutch; assembly: GCF_002021735.2. NCBI lineage: Eukaryota > Metazoa > Chordata > Actinopteri > Salmoniformes > Salmonidae > Oncorhynchus > Oncorhynchus kisutch. The sequence continues at coordinate 17,409,694 of NC_034179.2, read as the reverse complement.
TGGCCTAGCCAGTCTCCAGACCTGAACCCAATAGAAAATCTTTGGAGGGAGCTGAAAGTCTGTATTGCCCAGCGACAGCACCGAAACCTGAAGGATCTGGAGAAGGTCTGTATGGAGGAGTGGGCCAAAATCCCTGCTGCAGTGTGTGCAAACCTGGTCAAGAACTACAGGAAACGTATGATCTCTGTAATTGTAAACAAAGATTTCTGTACCAAATATTAAGTTCTGCTTGTCTGATGTATCAAATACTTATGTCATGCAATAAAATGCAAATTAATTACTTAAAAATCATACAATGTGATTTTCTGGATTTTTGTTTTAGATTCCGTCTCTCACAGTTGAAGTGTAACTATGATAAAAAATTACAGACCTCTACATGCTTTGTAAGTAGGAGAACCTGCAAAATCGGCAGTGTATCAAATACTTGTTCTCCCCACTGTATATATATATATATATGTTTTATCCCACGTCCCCGCAGGAGGCATTTTGCTAGGCTGTTATTGTAAATAATAATTTGTTCTCTTAACTGACTTGCCAAGTTAAATAAAGGTTCATTAAAATAAATAAATAAATAAATATACTGAACATACCATCTGGTCCGGCCTCTGAGTCGGGCTGGTTGGGCTTGAGGGCGAAGTGAAGCTGACACCTGAACATGGCTCTGTCATCCATGTGTATCAGCTCATACACACTCTGGTGCACCACATCAGACTGGACAGAAATACACAGTACCAGTCAAACATATGGACACACCTACTCATTCAAGGGTTTTTCTTTATTTTTACTATTTTCTACATAGAATAATAGTGAAGACATCAACACTATGAAATAACAATTATGAAATCATGTCGTAACCAAAAGTGTTAGTGTTAAACAAATCAAAATATGTTTTATATTTGAGATTCTTCAAAGTAGCCACCATTTGCCTTCATGACAGCTTTGCACACTCTTGGCATTCTCTCAACCAGCTTCATGAGGAATGCATTTCCAACAGTCTTGAAGGAGTTCCCACATATGATGAGCACTTTTTGGCTGCTTTACCTTCACTCTGCGGTCCATCTCATTCCAAACCATCTCAATTGGGTTGAGGTTGGGTGATTGTGGAGGCCAGGTCATCTGATGCAGCACTCCACCACTCTCCTTCTTGGTCAAATAGGCTTTACACAGCCTGGAGGTGTGTTGGGTCATTGTCCTGTTGAAAAACAAATGATAGTCCTACTAAGCACAAACCAGATGGGATGGCGTATCGCTGCAGAATGCTGTGGTAGCCATGCTGGTTAAGTGTGCCTTGAATTTAAATAAATCACTGACAGTGTCACCAGCAAAGCACCCCTATGGCATCACACCTCCTCCATGCTTCACGATGGGAACCATACATGCAGATATCATCTGTTCACCTACTCTGTGTCTCACAAAGATAAGGAGGTTGGAACCAAAAATCTTAAATTTGGAATCAGCAGACCTAAGAACGGATTTCCACCGGTCTAATGTCCATTGCTCGTGTTTCTTGGCCCAGCAAAGTCTCTTCTTCTTATTGGTGTCCTTTAGTAGTGGTTTCTTTGCAGAAATTCGACTATGAAGGCCTGATTGACGCAGTCTCCTCTGAACAGTTGATGTTGAGATGTGTCTGTTACTTGAATTCTGTGAAGCATTTATTTGGGCGGCAATTTCTCTGGCTGGTAACTCTAATGAACTTATCTTCTGCAGCAGAAGTAAATCTGGGTCTTCCTTTCCTGTGGTGGTCCTCATGTGAGCCAGTTCCATCATAGCGCTTGATGGTTTTTGCGACTGCACTAGAAGAAAATGCAAAAGTTCTTGAGATTTTCTGTTTTGACTGACCTTCATGTCTCAAAGTAATGATGGACTGTTGTTTCTCTTTGCTTATTTGAGTTGTTCTTGACATAATATGGACTTGGTAATTTACCAAATAGGGCTATCTTCTGTATCCCATCCCTACCTTGTCACAACACAACTGATAGTCTCAAATGCAAAATTACACAAATTAACTTTTAACAAGGCTCACCTGTTAATTGAAATGCATACCACCTTATGAATCTGGTTGAGAGAATGCCAATAGTGTGCAAAGCTGTCATCAAGGCAAAGGGTGGCTACTTTGAAGAATATAAAATATATTTTGATTTGTTTAACACTTTTTTGGTTACTACATGATTCCATATGTGTTATTTCATAGTGTTGATGTCTTCACTATTATTCTACAATGTAGAAAATAGTAAAAATAAAGAAAAACCCTTGAATGAGTAGGTGTGTCCAAACTTTTGACTGGTACTGTGTACATTACTAAACACATTAATACCCGGAGTGATATTCAGAATCCTCAAAGTACAGTTAGTCCTAAATAATGAGATCGAAAGCAGCCTGAGTTGTCAAAATCCTATAATCCTACAGTGCATTCAGAAAGTATTCAGACCCCTTGACTTTTACCACATTTTGATACGTTACAACCTCATTCTAAAATGGATTAAATCTATTTTTCTTAATCAATCTACACACAATACCCATAAGGACAAAGCGAAAACAGGTTTTTATAAAAAAATATATAATAATACCTTAGGTACATAAGAATTCAGACCCTTTGCTATGACACTTGAAATTGAGCTCAGGTGCATCCTGTTTCCATTGATCATCCTTGAGATGTTTTGACAACTTGATTGGAGTCCACGTGTAGTAAATTAATTAATTTGATTGGATATGATTTGGAAAGGCACACACCTGTCTATATAAGGTCTCACAGTTGGCAGTGCGTGTCAGAGTAAAATCCAAGCCATCAGGTCAGAATTGTGTTGGATTGTGTCGAGGCACAGATATATGGAACGGTACCAAAACATTTTTTCAGCATTAAAGGTCCCCAAGATCACAGTGGCCTACATTATTCTTAAATGGAGGACGTTTGGGACCACCAAGACTCTTCCTAGAGCTGACCGCCGGGCCAAACTGAGCATACGGGGGAGAAGGGCCTTGGTCAGGGAGGTGACCAAAAACCTGATGGTCACTCTGACAGAGCTCCAGAGTTCCTCTTTGGAGATGCAAGAACCTTCCAGAAGGACAACCATTTCTGCAGCACTCTACCAATCAGGCCTTTATGGTAGAATGGCCAGACAGAAGCCACTCCTCAATAAAAGGCACACTCTTAGAGTTTGCCAAAAGGCACCTAAAGGACTCTCAGACTATGAGAAACAAGATTCTCTGGTCTGATGAACCTGCGATTGAACTCTTTGGCCTGAATGCCAAGCGTCACGTCTGGAGGAAACCTGGCACAATGAAACATGATGGTGTCAGCATCATGCTGAGGGTATGTTTTTCAACGGCAGGAACTGGGAGACTAGTCAGGGTTGAGGGAAAGATAAGCGGAGTAAAGTACAGAGAGATCCTTGATGAAAACCTGCTCCAGAGCGCTCAGGACCTCAGACTCGGGCAAAGGTTCACCTTCCAACAGGACAATGACCCTAAGCACACAGCCAAAACAATGCAGGAGTGGCTTCGGGACAAGTCTATGAATGTCATTGAGTGGCCCAGCCAGAGCCCGGACTTGAACCCGATCAATCATCTCTGGAGAGACCTGAAAATAGTTTTGCAGCGACACTCCCCATCCAACCGGACAGCTTGAGAGGATCTGCAGAGAAGAATGGGAGAAACTCCCCAAAAAGAAGACTCGAGGATGTAATCGCTAAGGTGCTATAACAAAGTACTGAGTAAAGGATCTAAATACTTATGTAAATGTGATATTTCAGTTTTTTTTTTTTTATGTATAAAAATGTGCTTTGTCATTATGGGGTATTGTGTGTAGATTGATGTTTAATCCATTTTAGAATAAAGCTGTAATGTAACAAAATTTGGAAAAGGTCAAGGGGTCTGAATACTTTCTGAATGCACTGTATAAGCATAATCAATAAGTAATAATAATGTTGTACCTGGTGGAAGCCCAGATAGTCCTGGATGGTTGGAGAGGCATAGAAGATAGAGTCATCAGTGGTGACCACCAGGACAAAACCATTCAGGGCCTACACAGAGAGAGAGCGCATGCACACACACGCACACCACACACACCACACACACACACACACGCGCACACCACACACACACACGCGCACACACACGCGCAAACACACGCGCAAACACACACACACACATGCACGCACACGCACGCACACGCACATGCATGGACACACACAACCATTGTAATCCTAGGGCGGACCGCCTAAGCATTTTTTGTGGTCGCCAAAGTCCAAACAGTGTAAAACATTTGGTAAAAAGCTTTCAGTGTAAACTTAAATGACTAAAATCAGATATAAAGTATGTGGAACAGATTATGGACCTACATATATTTTTATAATATAATCTTTGTGAACTAACAATCATCAAAATAAAATAAAAGTCAGGGAAAATTGGAAATGATCAAAACAATTAATTTTGTTATTATGTTTGAGCAGAAGAACACAGCAATAGCCATGGCAAAATGCATAAAATTGCAGGAAATTACCTTTAAAACTGCAAAATCCTCTCAGCATCATGGCAAAATCCGTCAAATTACAGGAAATTACCTTCTCTCAGCTGCATAGCAAAATGTGTAGAATTGTAGGAAATTTCTCTACACCGCCAAGATGGGCGCCTCTAAAATGCTCTACAATTTAGCCGCACCAACAGCCAACTGCGCTCATTGCCATGCCCCCTGTCACGCACACCACCTGAGCCCCTTTTTGATGCAGACAAACCCTACACACACACACTCTGTATACCTGCAGCAGTAGGTTTCCCTCGGAGAGGCTGACTCCGTCTATAGAAGTGGCTGTCCGTCCGTTCCTACAGTTCCCACTGAGAGGGGGGGCCGGCCACTCACACTTCTTCTGGAGGGTCGCTGGAACACAGGAGAGGAGATCATGGCTTAGTTCTTAGTCCTTAGATTCACTTCTTATTCCTTAGATTTACTTATTTGTTTTTCATCCTTAAACTTAGTTTTTAGATTTAGTTCTTAGTCCTTAGCAGTGTTTCGGCTGCAATCAATGCCGCCATGCACCCAAAATATGGAACATGAAAAAATTGTACCTCTTATAACAGCTAATGGAAAATGCCATGGCGATGGTAACTGGACTAATCTAATGTCACAGAAAATGTAACTGAAAAAAGGATTGTGTATTTTTGAAGATGCTGGAACAGTCCACATTTACTTTTCTTCTGCAAACAAAACAAGTAATGAATATAAAAATCAGACAACCCCATAGTATAATAGTTTATCTATTTACCTAATCGGCTTGTTGTTGTGTGCTCTAGATAAATATTTCTCTCTATGGCGCATTTAAGTTACAAGTGCCATAGGGAGAGCATTCCCAGAATCAAATTTAGTCTGATCAAGACGAAGGAGATGATTGTGGACTACAGGAAAAGGAGGACCGAGCACACCCCCATTCTCATCGACGGGGCTGCAGTGGAGCAGGTTGAGAGCTTCAAGTTTCTTGGTGTCCACATCACCAACAAACTATCATGGTCCAAGCACACCAAGACAGTCATGAAGAGGGCACGACAAAGCCTATTCCCCCTCAGGAGACTGAAAAGATTTGGCATGGGTCCTCAGATCCTCACAAGGTTCTACAGCTGCACCATCGAGAGCATTGGTTGCATCACTACCTGGTATGGCAACTGCTTGGCCTCTGTACATCACCGGGGCCAAGCTTCCTGCCATCCAGGAACTCTATACTAGGCTGTGTCAGAGGAAGGCCCTAAAAATTGTCAAAGACTCAAGCCACCCTAGTCATGGAATGTTCTCTCTGTACCGCATGGCAAGCGTTATCGAAGCGCCAAGTCTAGGTCACTACCTGTAAGAGGAGACCTTGAAAATTGTAGCCCTTCGGCTGCTGCCAAAGAAGTGCCCATCCAAGAAGGCTCAAGGTCATTGGCCACAGATAAAATGACGTCAAATCACACTATATGTACAGTAGCTTTGATTGGACTGATCATGTCAACATTAGAGGTCGATCGATTAATCGGAATGGCCGATTAATTAGGGCCGATTTCAAGTTTTCATAACAGTCGGAAATCGGTATTTTTGGACACCGATTTGGCCGATTGTTGTTGTTTTTTTAACACCTTTATTTATCCTTTATTTAACTAGGCAAGTCAGTTAAGAACACATTCTTATTTTCAATGACGGCCTAGGAACGGTGGGTTAACTGCCTTGTTCAGGGGCAGAATGACAGATTTTTACCTTGTCAGCTCAGGGATTCAATCTTGCAACCGTTCAGTTACTAGTCCAACGCTCTAACCACCTGATAACATTGTACTCCACGAGGAGACGGCCTGATACGCGAATGCAGTAAGCCAAGGTAAGTTGCTAGCTAGCATTAAACTTATCTTATAATAAACAATTAATCAATCATAATCACTAGTTAACTACACACGGTTGATGATATTACTAGTTTATCTAGCGTGTCCCGAGTTGCATATAATCGATGTGGTGCGTATTCGCGAAAAAGGACTGTCTTGCTCCAATGTGTACCTAACCATAAACATCAATGCCTTTCTTAAAATCAATACACAAGTATATATTTTTAAACCTGCATATTTAGTTAATATTGCCTGCTAACCTGGCTCGTTGCGAACTCTGTGAAGACTATTTCTTCCTAACAAAGACACCCACCTTCACCAAACGGGGGTTGATTTGTGAAAAAAGCACAATCGTTGCACGACTGCACCTAACCATAAACATCAATGCCTTTCTTAAAATCAATACACAGAAGTATATATTTTTAAACCTGCATATTTTGCTAAAATAAATCCAGGTTAGCAGGCAATATTAACCAGGTGAAATTGTGTCACTTCTCTTGCGTTCATTGCACGCAGAGTCAGTGTATATGCAACAGTTTGGGCCGCCTAATTTGCCAGAATTTTACGTAATTATGACATAACATTGAAGGTTGTGCAATCTAACAGGAATATTTAGACTTATGGATGCCACCCATTAGATAAAATACGGAACAGTTCCGTATTTCACTGAAAGAATAAACATCTTGTTTTCGAGAAGATAGTTTCCGGGTTCAACCATATTAATGACCTAAGGCTCGTATTTCTCTGTGTTATTATGTTATAATTAAGTCTATGATTTGGTAGATCAGTCTGACTGAGCGATGGTATGCAGCAGCAGGCTCGTAAGCATTCATTCAAACAGCACTTCCGTGCATTTTGCCAGCAGCTCGTCGCTGTGCTTCAAGCATTGAGCGGTTTATGACTTCAAGCCTATCAACTCCCGAGATTAGGCTGGTGTAACCAATATGAAATGGCTAGCTAGTTAGCGGGGTGCGCACTAATAGCGTTTCAAACGTCACTCGCTCTGAGACATGGAGTGGTTGTTCCCCTTGCTCAGCAAGGGCCGCCGCTTTTGTGGAGCGATGGGAAACGCTGCTTCGAGGGTGGCTGTTGTCGATGTGTTCCTGGTTCGAGCCCAGGTAGGGGAGAGGAGGGAGATGGAAGCTATACTGGCAATACTAAAGTGCCTATAAGAACATCCAATCCAATAGTCAAAGGTATATGAAATAAAAATCGTATAGAGAGAAATTGTCCTATAATTCCTATAAAAACTACAACCTAAAACTTCTTACCTGGGAATATTGAAGACTCATGTTAAAAGGAACCACCAGCTTTCATATGTTCTCATGTTCTGAGCAAGGAATTTAAACGTTAGCTTTCTTACATGGCACATATTGCACTTTTACTTTCTTCTCCAACACTTTGTTTTTGCATTATTTAAACCAAATTGAACATGTTTCACTTTATTTGAGGCTAAATTGATTTTATTGATATATTAAGTTAAAATAAGTGTTCATTCAGTATTGTTGTAATTGTCATTATTAGAAATAAATGTAAAAAAAATTGGCCGATTAATTGGTATCGGCTTTTTCTGGTCCTCCAATAATAGGTATCGGCGTTGAAAAATCAGAATCGGTCGACCTCTAGTCAACATCATACTTCCACAATCTTAGCTAGCAGTCATCATCATGAATCAGGTCGACAAACTACTGGCAAATACTTTTTAATCCTTGTCATATGAAGGGAAATAATGAAGGGAAATTATAGATAAAACGTATTGGTGCTCATCGGCCATTGGACATAAACATTACACAACAAGTTGGAAATCGTAAATTCAACGAGTGGTTTGGAAGGAATCAGCGACAGTGGCTCTTTGGTTCCAAGTCTGGGATTAAGGGGCTCTTTTGAAATTTAAAATGATAAAACATTCAACATTGGACATGCTGTCAATGAAGCATGATTTGTGCCGCACTCAAAACAACTGTTAACTCGGAGGACCTCAAGTGAGCACAGCATGAACAATGTGAGTCCAAAAATGTTTTGTATGCTGCTTCATAAATGATACCAGGAAGATATATATACACTGTATATATATACTGTAGCTAAGAAAGTAATACTAAGTGTATGTTGTATAGAAAGATGTTAGTAGCCCATGTGCCTCACCCTAATAATTTGGTCTATTTACCCCTTTTAGTTTTCACCTACTGTTCTAACTGTTCTACTGTAGCCTATAACTTGTTTTAGAGAAATGTAATAATCAAATATTGTAAGAGCTTTCATTGTCTGCTTATTGGCTATCCAGTGAAAGTGAACTTGGCAACATGTCTTATTTTCACGTGGGGAAAGGGAACATAAACTCTGCATGTGGACAAATTAGAACCTTTTAGCACCACACAAATAAGGGACAGTTCACAGCTCCACACACTCACTCTTAATGCATGCGTGGCTGATAGCCTTCGGTCTGCCTCACTGCTCACAGAATGGAATTCAAAACACAACAAGCTCATGGGTCATTAAAAAGTGTATTATCTTGATTTAATAATTTTACACATTTACAAATTATTGTACCAATATGTTACATTGGTTATTTCTGGAGGTGGAAATTATGTCAGCATAATTTTATTTTGGGTGTAAAATGTCCTTTTAAAAGGTCACCAGAACTCAACCCTTCTACATAAAAATGATCCGAGGGGGGTTAATCCGCAACCTTTTCCCCACATGGCCAATAGTTTTTTCCCCAGAGGAAACACTGGTCCTCAGATTTAGTTCTTAGATTTAGTTGCAGTGTACAGTCCACACCATAGACAAAGAGGAGACAGGACTGTCTGGAGCCTTTGTGAGTCAGACCAAGACCCAACTCATGACAGCAAAACGTACAGTTACCCAGAACAACACCAAGGCCTGCCAAAGACTGGCATGATGATTTCCACAGTCTTTAATAAACTGAGAACTACTGTGATGAAAAGCTTGGCATAAGTTCTATACTGTACATACATTTCACATCAAAGTGACAAGTCAATCATCATCAATTATCCTACATTACATTCTGCCAAGTCCTGAGAGACACAGACTTTATGGTTTTCTCATCAACAAACCACCCACGCAGTCTACTCTACACAGACTGTAGGATAGATCCACCCACAGTCCTTTAAATGTCATTACATTAACTCAACTAATCTCCACTGACTGAACAAACCTTACAGACAGACAGACAGACAGACAGAGAGGACAGGACAGGACAGGACAGACAGGACAGACAGGACAGACACTCTACATTAGATTTTTTACATCAGGCGTCCCGATGAGAGCGGATATGTGCTAGATGTCTCCACAGCCACATATTCTAGATTCCATGTTTCTGCTATTCTTAGGATGGTCGCTAACTACAGAGCACATACAGTACATTGATAATCATTATCATTGCATCCCTGATCATGGTTCACTGGGCTATTTCTGGAACAAACAGAGTATCAGTGACTTCCTATAGGGCTAACACAAACATGTGGGCATGTACACATGCGCATACACAAACACACACAAACACCTGCAGTCATTCCATCTGTAAGTAGGACAACAGGACACAAAAGAAAGGAGAGAAAATGGTCAACGCTTCATATCAGCCGTGTGTATGTATGTCACCAAGATGGCATAGCAGTCAGATGTCTTTTGTCCTCATCTTGTCGTGTCCCGTATAAATATATATATTTATAACTTTCTTTGCATACCCTTTTATATATATTTTTTTTTAATTTTCCATAAATTCATCTTCAAAACACTCTCCTGCAACCCGCCTTTATATAAAAAAGAAAGAAAGTATTATTTACCTCAAATCTGTAATCCTCCATAGAAGCTAGCCAGAAGCTAGTTAGCTTCTTTACTGGCTAATCATTAGTATTCAGCTATCCTTTAGCTCGAAAATCTATCGGCAGTTTTGTACGGCGCGGCTCGGACCGGAACATACCGGACATATTTTTCTCTCCATGTCCCCGGATTTCAACCGCAAGCTCTGGACATTTAAACATGGATCTCGCAGCTAGCTAGCTGCTATCCGTGTGACTATCGGCTGACGTCGATTCCCGGAGCAATTATTCCGGAGCTAGCCAGCTGAAGAGTTCCATCAGTCACTCCTGGGCTACAATCACCTATCCGGACCCGTTTTACTGCCAACGCGGAGCCCCACCGGGCCTTCACAACTGGACTACCGACGTTATCTGCCCGAGGGAGTTATCCAGCTGGCTCCTCCGTCGCGACGTTACCTGAACACCCATCTGCAGCCCGCTAATCGTTAGCTGTCTTATCGGCTGCTATCTGAATAGACCTATCGGACATTTTTTTTTTTTCTTGGGCCTCTATAACTATATCTATTTTTTTTTTGCGAATTGGATTGATCCCCTCTACCACACGGAACCCCACTAATCCTACCGACGGAAACGCACGAGGTGGCTAAAAACAGACCTCCATCCTATGCTAGCTTGCTACCGATGGCCCGGCTAGCTGTCTGAATCGCCGTGACCCCAACCAACCTCACTACTCACTGGACCCTTTTGATCACTTGATTAACCATGCCTCTCCTTAATGTCAATATGCCTTGTCCATTGCTGTTCTGGTTAGTGTTTATTGGCTCATTTCACTGTAGTCCTGCTTACTATACCTTATCCAACCTATTAGTTCCACCACCCACACATGCGATAACATCTCCTGGTTTCAATGATGTTTCTAGAGACAATATCTCTCTCATCATCACTCAATACCTAGGTTTACCTCCACTGTATTCACATCCTACCATACCTTTGTCTGTACATTATACCTTGAAGCTATTTTATCGCCCCCAGAAACCTCCTTTTACTCTCTCTTCCAGACGTTCTAGACGACCAATTCTCATTGCTTTTAGCCGTACCCTTATCCTACTCCTCCTCTGTTGATGTAGAGGTGAATCCAGGCCCTGCAGTGCCTAGCTCCACTCCTATTCCCCAGGCGCTCTCTTTTGATGACTTCTGTAACCGTAATAGCCTTGGTTTCATGCATGTTAACATTAGAAGCCTCCTCCCTAAGTTTGTTTTATTCACTGCTTTAGCACACTCTGCCAACTCGGATGTTCAAGCTGTGTCTGAATCCTGGCTTAGGAAGACCACCAAAAATTCGGAAATTTTCATCCTTTTCATCCTGCAAAGATAGCCTGCAGAGTTCTGTCCTACTATCCAGGTCTGTACCCAAACAATTTGAACTTCTACTTTTAAAAATCCACCTCTAAAAACAAGTCTCTCACTGTTGCCGCCTGCTATAGACCACCCTCTGCCCCCAGCTGTGCTCTGGACACCATATGTGAACTGATTGCCCCCCCATCTATCTTCAGAGCTCGTGCTGCTAGGCGACCTAAACTGGAACATGCTTAACACCCCAGCCATCCTACAATCTAAGCTTGATGCCCTCAATCTCACACAAATTATCAATGAACCTACCAGGTACCTCCCCAAAGCCGTAAACACGGGCACCCTCATAGATATCATTCTAACCAACTTGCCCTCTAAATACACCTCTGCTGTCTTCAACCAAGATCTCAGTGATCACTGCCTCATTGCCTGCATCCGTAATGAGTCAGCGGTCAAACGACCTCCACTCATCACTGTCAAATGCTCCCTGAAACACTTCAGCGAGCAGGCCTTTCTAATCAACTTGGCTGGGGTATCCTGGAAGGATATTGATCTCATCCCGTCAGTAGAGCACCCCCCACAGGAACTCGCCCAAGCCTTCCCCATTTCTCCTTCTCCCAAATCCAGTCAGCTGATGTTCTGAAGGAGCTGCAAAATCTGGACCCCTATAAATCAGCCGGGCTAGACAATCTGGACCATTTCTTTCTAAAATGATCTGCCGAAATTGTTGCCACCCCTATTACTAGCCTGTTCAACCTCTCTTTCGTGTCGTCTGAGATTCCCAAAGAATGGAAAGCAGCTGCGGTCATCCCCCTCTTCAAAGGGGGGGGACACTCTTGACCCAAACTGCTATAGACCTATATCTACCATACCCTGCCTTTCTAAGGTCTTCGAAATACAAGTCAACAAACAAATTACCAACCATTTTGAATCTCACCATAACCTCTCTGCTATGCAATCTGGTTTCAGAGCTGGTCGTGGTTGCACCTCAGCCACGATCAAGGTCCTAAACGATATCTTAACCGCCATCGATAAGAAACATTACTGTGCAGCCGTATTCATTGATCTGGAGAAGGCTTTCGACTCTGTCAATCACTACATCCTCATCGGCAGACTCGGCAGCCTTGGTTTCTCAAATGATTCCCTCGCCTGGTTCACCAACTACTTCTCTGATAGAGTTCAGTGTATCAAATCGGAGGGTCTGCTGTCCGGACCTCTGGCAGTCTCTATGGGGGTGCCAAAAGGTTCAATTCTTGGACCGACTCTCTTCTCTGTATACATCAATGATGTCGCTCTTGCTGCTGGTGAGTCTCTGATCCACCTCTATGCAGACGACACCATTCTGTATACTTCTGGCCCTTCTTTGGACACTGCGTTAACAACCCTAATGGCAAGCTTCAATGCCATACAACTCTCCTTCCGTGGCCACAAATTGCTCTAAAATACAAGTAAAACTAAATTCATGCTCTTCAACCGATCGCTGCCTGCACCTGCCCGCCTGTCCAACATCACTACTCTGGACGGCTCTGAATACATGGACAACTACAAATACCTAGGTGTCTGGTTAGACTGTAAACTCTCCTTCCAGACCCACATCAAACATCTCCAATCCAAAGTTAAATCTAGAATTGGCTTCCTATTTCGCAACAAAGCATCCTTCACTCATGCTGCCAAACATACCCTTGTAAAACTGGCCATCCTACCAATCCTCGACTTCGGCGACGTCATTTACAAAATAGCCTCCAATACCCTACTCAACAAATTGGATGCAGTCTATCACAGTGCCATCCATTTTGTCACCAAAGCCCCATAAATGACCCACCATTGCGACCTGTACGCTCTCGTTGGCTGGCCCTCGCTTCATACTCGTCGCCAAACCCACTGGCTCCATGTCATCTACAAGACCCTGCTCGGTAAAGTCCCCCCTTATCTCAGCTCGCTGGTCACCATAGCATCACCCGCCTGTAGCACACGCTCCAGCAGGTATATCTCTTTCGTTGGCCGCCTCTCCTTCCAGTTTTCTGCTGCCAATGACTGGAACGAACTACAAAAATCTCTGAAACTGGAAACGCTTATCTCCCTCACTAGCTTTAAGCACCAGCTGTCAGAGAAGCTCACAGATTACTGCACCTGTACATAGCCCACCTATAATTTAACCCAAACAACTACCTCTTTCCCTACTGTATTTATTTTATTTATTTATTTTGCTCCTTTGCACCCCATTATTTTTATTTCTACTTTGCACATTCTTCCACTGCAAATCTATTCCAGTGTTTTACTTGCTATATTGTATTTACTTTGCCACCATGGCCTTTTTCCCCTTTACCTCCCTTATCTCACCTCATTTGCTCACATCGTATATAGACTTGTTTCTACTGTATTATTGACTGTATGTTTGTTTTACTCCATGTGTAACTCTGTGTCGTTGTATGTGTCAAACTACTTTGCTTTATCTTGGCCAGGTCGCAATTGTAAATGAGAACTTGTTCTCAACTTGCCTACCTGGTTAAATAAAGGTGAAATAAAAAAATGTATGTATGAAGTCGGAAGTTTACATACACCTTAGCCAAATACATTTAAACTCAGTTTTTCACAATTCTTGACATTTAATCCGAATAAGAATTCCCTGCCTTAGGTCAGGTAGTTTAACAATTTATGTTAAGAATGTGAAATGTCAGAATAATTGTAGAGAGAATGATTTATTTAAGCTTTTATTTCTTTCATCACATTCCCAGTGGGTCAGAAGTTTAGTATCAATTAGTATTTGGTAGCATTGCCTTTAAATTGGGTCAAACATTTGGGTAGCCTTCCACAAGCTTCCCACAATAAGTTGGGTGAATAATAATAAGTTGGGCTCATTCCTCCTGACAGAGCTGATGTAACTGAGTCAGGTTTGTAGGCCTCCTTGCTCGCACACGCTTTTTCAGTTCTGCCCACACATTTTCTGTAGGATTGAGGTCAGGGCTTTGTGATGGCCACTCCAATACCTTGACTTTGTTGTCCTTAAGCCATTTTGCCACAACTTTGGAAGTATGCTTGGGGTCATTGTCCATTTGGAAGACCCATTTGCGAACAAGCTTTAACTTCCTGACTGATGTCTTGAGATGTTGCTGTGGTTGGGATGGTGTTCTTCGGCTTGCAAGCATCCCCCTTTTTCCTCCAAACATAATGATGGTCATTATGGCCGAACAGTTCTATTTTTGTTTCATCAGACCAGAGGACATTTCTCCAAAAAGTATGATCTTTGTCCTCAGGTGCAGTTTCAAACCGTAGTCTGGCTTTTTTATGCCGTTTTTGAAGCAGTGGCTTCTTCCTTGCTGAGCGGCCTTTCAGGTTATGTTGATATAGGACTCGTTTTACTGTGGATATAGACACTTTTGTACCGGTTTCCTCCAGCATCTTCCCAAAGTCCTTTGATGTTCTTCTGGGATTGATTTGCACTTCTCGCACCAAAGTACGTTCATCTTTAGGAGACAGAACGCGTCTTCTTCCCTGAGTGGTATGACGGCTGCGTGGTCCCATGTTGTTCATACTTGCGTACTATTGTTTGTACAGATGAATGTGGTACCTTCAGGCATTTGGATATTGCTCCCAAGGATGAACCAGACTTGTGGAGGTCTACAATTTTTTTCTGAGGTCTTGTCTGATTTCTTTTGATTTTCCCATGACATCACAGGTACACCTCCAGTTGACTCAAATTATGTCAATTAGCCTATCAGAAGCTTCTAAAGCCATGACATCATTTTCTGGTATTTTCCAAGCTGTTTAAAGGCACAGTCAACTTAGTGTATGTAAACTTCTGACCCACTGGAATTGTGATATAGTGAATTATAAGTGAAATAATCTGTCAGTAAACAATTGTTGGAAAAATGACTTGTGTCATGCACAAAGTAGATGTCCTAACTGACTTGCCAAAACTGTAGTTTGTTAACAAGAAATTTGTGGAGTGGTTGAAAAACTAGTTTTAATGACTCCAACCTAAGTGTATGTAAACGTCTGAATTCAACTGTATATATAAACTCAGAAAAAAAAGAAACGTCCTCTCACTGTCAACTGTATTTTTTTCCAGCAAACTTAACATGTGTAGATATTTGTATGAACATTACAAGATTCAACAACTGAGACATAAACTGAAAAAGTTCCACAGACATGTGACTAACAGAAATGGAATAATGTCCCTGAACAAAGGGGGGATCAAATGTACCGATCCTGTGCAGGTGTTGTTACACGTGGTCTGCCACTGCGAGGACGTTCAGCTGTCCGTCCTGTCTCCCTGTAACGCTGTCTTAGGCGTCTCACAGTACGGACATTGCAATTTATTACCCTGGCCACATCTGCAGTCCTCATGCCTCCTTGCATGTTCACGAAGATGAGTAGGGACCCTGGGCATCTTTCTTGTGGTGTTTTTCAGAGTCAGTAGAAAGGCCTCTTTAGTGTCCTAAGTTCATAACTGTGGTCATAATTGCCTATCGTCTGTAAGCTGTTAGTGTCTTAACGACCATTCCACAGGTGCATCTTCATTAATTGTTTATGGTTCATTAAACAAGCATGGGAAACAGTGTTTAAACCCTTTACAATGAAGATCTGTGAAGTAATTTGGATTTTTACGAATTATATTTGAAAGACAGGGTCCTGAAAAAGGATATATATATAATATAATATATATATATATACACACACACTGAACAAAAAAATGAAGGGAACACTCAAACAACACAATGTAACTCCAAGTCAATCACACTTCTGTGAAATCAAACTGTCCACTTAGGAAGCAACACTGATTGACAATAAATTTCACATGCTGTTGTGCAAATGGAATAGACAACGGGTGGAAATTATAGGCAATTAGCAAGACACCCCCAATAAAGGAGTGGTTCTGCAGGTGGTGACCACAGACCACTTCTCAGTTCCTATGCTTCCTGGCTGATGTTTTGGTCACTTTTGAATGCTGGCGGTGCTTTCACTCTAGTGGTAGCATGAGATGGAGTCTACAACCCACACAAGTGGCTCAGGTAGTGCAGCTCATCCAGGATGGCACATCAATGCGAGCTGTGGCAAGAAGGTTTGCTGTTGGATCAGCCTGTAGTGTGGTTTTCCACTTTAATTTTGAGTGTGACTCCAAATCCAGACCTCCATGGGTTGATAAATTTGATTTCCATTGATCATTTTTGTAAGATTTTGTTGTCAGCACATTCAACTATGTCAAGAAAAAAGTATTTAATAAGAATATTTCATTCATTCAGATCTAGGATGTGTTATTTTTGTGTTCCCTTTATATTTTTGAGCAGTGTATATATAGATATAATTATCAATGGAAAACAAATGTATCAACCCATGGAGTTCTGGATTTGGAGTCACACTCAAAATTCAAGTGGAAAACCACACTACAGGCTGATCCAACTTTGATGTAATGTCATTAAAACAAGTCAAAATGATGCTCAGTAGTATGTGTGGCCTCCACGTGCTCCTGATGCTCCTGATGAGGTGGCGGATGGTCTCCTGAGGCATCTCCTTCCAGACCTGGACTAAAGCATCCGCCAACTCCTGGACTGTCTGTGGTGCAAAGTGGCGTTGGTGGATGGAGCGAGACATGATGTCCCAGATGTGCTCAATTGGATTCAGGTCTGGGGAATGGGCGGGCCAGTCCATAGCATCAATGCCTTCCTCTTGCAGGAACTGCTGACACACTCCAGCCACATGAGGTCTAGCATTGTCTTGCATTAGGAGGAACCCAGGGCCAACCGCACCAGCATATGGTCTCACAAGGGGTCTGAGGATCTCATCTCGGTACCGAATGGCAGTCAGGCTACCTCTGGCGAGCACATGGAGGGCTGTGCGGCCCCCCAAAGAAACCCCACACCATGACTGACCCACCGCCAAACCGGTCACGCTGGAGGATGTTGCAGGCAGCAGAACGTTCTCCACGGCGTCTCCAGACTCTGTCACATGTGCTCAGTGTGAACCTGCATTCATCTGTGAAGAGCACAGGGCGCCAGTGGCGAATTTGCCAATCTTGGTGTTCTCTGGCAAATGCCAAACGTCCTGCACGGTGTTGGGCTGTAAGCACAACCCCCACCTGTGGACGTCAGGCCATCATACCACCCTCATGGAGTCTGTTTCTGACCGTTTGAGCAGACACATGCACATTTGTGGCCTGCTGGAGGTCATTTTGCAGGGCTCTGGCAGTGCTCCTCCTGCTCCTCCTTGCACAAAGGCGGGGGTAGCGGTCCTGCTGCTGGGTTGTTGCCCTCCTACGGCCTCCTCCACGTCTCCTGATGTACTGGCCTGTCTCCTGGTAGCGCCTCCATGCTCTGGACACAGCAAACATTCTTGCCACAGCTCGCATTGATGTGCCATCCTGGATGAGCTGCACTACCTGAGCCACTTGTGTGGCTACCACTAGAGTGAAAGCACCGCCAGCATTCAAAAGTGACCAAAACATCAGCCAGGAAGCATAGGAACTGAGAAGTGGTCTGTGGTCACCACCTGCAGAACAACTCCTTTATTGGGGGTGTCTTGCTAATTGCCTATAATTTCCACCTGTTGTCTATTCCATTTGCACAACAGCATGTGACATTTATTGTCAATCAGTGTTGCTTCCTAAGTGGACAGTTTGATTTCACAGAAGTGTGATTGACTTGGAGTTACATTGTGTTATTTAAGTGTTCCCTTTATTTTTTTGTTCAGTGTATGTGTATATATATCTCTCTATATCTAGATATATATCTCTATATATAGATATATAAATATATATAGAAATATAAATATATATAGAGAGAGAGATATAAATAGATGATATATGTGTGTATATATAAATATATGTGTATATATATATATACACATATATTTATATATACACACATATATCCTCTCTCTCTCTCTCTCTCTCTCTCTCTCTCTCTCTCTCTCTCTCTCTCTCTCTCTCTCTCTCTCTCTCTCTCTCTCTCTCTCTCTCTCTCTCTCTCTCTCTCTCTCTCTCTCTCTCTCTCTCTCTCTCTCTCTCTCTCTCTCTCTCTCTCTCTCTCTCTCTCTCTCTCTCTCTCTCTCTCTCTCTCTCTCTCTCTCTCTCTCTCTCTCTCTCTCTCTCTCTCTCTCTCTCTCTTCTCTCTCTCTCTCTCTCTCTCTCTCTCTCTCTCTCTCTCTCTCTATATATATATATATATATATATATATATATATATATATATATACACACACACACACATATATATATATACACACACACAGTCACACACACCTGCCATCCCTTTCATGTGGTCCAGCCAGGAGTGTGTGTGTGTGTGTGTGTGTAGATGACTGTCTCTGACTGTACTCCTGTAGTCATTTGAGTGTAAGCCCTCCCTGTCTCCAGACTAACCTAACTACACAATTTGTCCTCCTGCCCTGTCATGTCCTCCCCTGTCCGTCCAGTCTTGCCCTGCTCTGTCCTGTCCTCCCTTGTCCTGTCTAGGGTCGCAAAGGGAGGGTATATTACTGGAAACTTTCTACGTTTACCAGTAAACTACCAGAATTTTGTTATCTTTCAAGCATTCCATATAATATATCACAAGCCATCTAGTTGCCATTATGGGTACTTCAGATTATCACAGGTATCAGTAATTATCTCTGGTTCTCTGTGTGGCCTTATCACATGTCAATTATATGAAATAATTAAATAAGATGATTTTACAAAAACATTTTAGCTGTAGCCTGTGTGTCTCTGAGTGTAGTTTCTGCTTATCACCCAAACAGGCCAGATACACACATCCTGCTTCTCATTCCTGACCACAGTGGCTGCTAGGGACTGATATCAGCCACCACTTTGGTTCTCGGGTCAAGGTCAAGGTTAGGGTCAGAAACATTACCAGAGCTCAGAAAGGGAGGAACTTCGTGGATAGAACAGCATGTCTATTTTTGTGGAGAAACAGAATTTGACTTCTGCCTCCCTTAAAGACACACACACACACACACACACAGAGAAAGAGAGAGAGTTGGTGATAAACATTGGTAGGCTAATAGATGAGTTCCCTCCATACAATGTACCGGCACTTTGAAGACTTGGTATAACAGTTAAGTCCTGGAAACTGAGGCAGCTGAGGCAGTTGTGACAGTCAGCGTGCACTAGACCAGAGCATGCAGTTATCAGGAGCTATTAAAATACAAGTAGTTGAAATTTGTATTACACTTAACAGAGCTTGCACTTGTCAGTTGACTGTACATCTTAACAATATCCAATCAATTAGAGGAGTGTAAAAGTGGACCACTCCCTACAGAGGAAACCAATGGTTAGATAGGTTAATGACTGGACTGACTGGGATTCAACCCAGCTCAAACCCTCACCCCCTTCCTCAGCTCTCCCTCTCTCACCCCTCCTTATCAACAAACACAGGAAACAGGCCTGATGATCAGCCAGCCAAGCCATTGCACACACAGCAGCACCAAAAGCCTGATAAACATCTGATTGGCCCTGGAGGCTGTAACCCCATAAACAAGCAGGAAGTGACTGTAACCAGTGGGCTACAACAACAAAAACATTATAATGATGTTTCAGTCCCAAAACAACTGCAGATCTGAGGAACTGGATAGGTACAGTGGGGCAAAAAAAGTATTTAGTCAGCCACCAATTGTGCAAGTTCTCCCACTTAAAAAGATGAGAGAGGCCTGTAATTTTCATCATAGGTACACTTCAACTATGAGAGACAAAATGAGAAAAAAAATCCAGAAAATCACATTGTAGGATTTTTTATGAATTTATTTGCAAATTATGGTGGAAAATAAGTATTTGGTCAATAACAAAAGTGTATCTCAATACTGTGCTATACACCCTTTGTTGGCAATGACAGAGGTCAAACGTTTTCTGTAAGTCTTCACAAGGTTTTCACACACTGTTGCTGTCTAGGCCACTCCAGGAACTTGAAATGCTTCTTACGAAGCTACTCCTTCGTTGCCCGGGCGGTGTGTTTGGGATCATTGTCATGCTGAAAGACCCAGCCACGTTTCATCTTCAATGCACTTGCTGATGGAAGGAGGTTTTCACTCAAAATCTCACGATACATGGCCCCATTCATTCTTTCCTTTACACGGATCAGTCCACCTGGTCCCTTTGCAGAAAAACAGCCCCAAAGCATGATGTTTCCACCCCCATGCTTCACAGTAGGTATGGTGTTCTTTGGATGCAACTCAGCATTCTTTGTTCTCCAAACACGACGAGTTGAGTTTTTACCAAAAAGTTATATTTGGGTTTCATCTGACCATATGACATTCTCCCAATCTTCTTCTGGATCATCCAAATGCTCTCTAGCAAACTTCAGACGGGCCTGGACATGTACTGGCTTAAGCAGGGGGACACGTCTGGCACTGCAGGATTTGAGTCCCTGGCGGCGTAGTGTGTTACTGATGTAGGCTTTGTTACTTTGGTCCCAGCTCTCTGCAGGTCATTCACTAGGTCCCCCCGTGTGGTTCTGGGATTTTTGCTCACCGTTCTTGTGATCATTTTGACCCCACGGGGTGAGATCTTGCGTGGAGCCCCAGATCGAGGGAGATTATCAGTGGTCTTGTATGTCTTCCATTTCCTAATAATTGCTCCCACAGTTGATTTCTTCAAACCAAGCTGCTTACCTATTGCAGATTCAGTCTTCCCAGCCTGGTGCAGATCTATAATTTTGTTTCTGGTGTCCTTTGACAGCTCTTTGGTCTTGGCCATAGTGGAGTTTGGAGTGTGACTGTTTGAGGTTGTGGACAGGTGTCTTTTATACTGATAACAAGTTCAAACAGGTGCCATTAATACAGGTAACGAGTAGAGGACAGAGGAGCCTCTTAAAGAAGAAGTTACAGGTCTGTGAGAGCCAGAAATCTTGTTTGTAGGTGACCAAATACTTATTTTCCACCATAATTTGCAAATAAATTCATAAAGAATCCTACAATGTGATTTTCTGGATTTTTTTTCTCATTTTGTCTGTCATAGTTGAAGTGTACCTATGATGAAAATTTACAGGCCTCTCTCATCTTTTTAAGTGGGAGAACTTGCACAATTGTTGGCAGACTAAATACTTTTTTGCCCCACTGTAGATACTACTGCACTGTTGGAGCTAGGAACACAAGTATTTCGCTACACCCGCAATAACATCTGCTAAATATGTATATGTGACCAACATAATTTGATTTAATTTAATTTGAGCAGGTGGGTCTGGGCCGGTGTGATGGAGATGGGGGTGTGAGCAGGTGGGTCTGGGCAGGGGTGATGTTGTGGATGTTGGTGTTGTTGCTGTACTCTAATGTACTTGTCCTCTTGCTCAGTATGTTTTCTTGTGTATGTTTTGTAGTGTTAAATAAATATATGTTCATATTTTTATATTTTATTGTTGTTGCATCGGCGAGAAGGAACCTGCAAGTAAGCATTTAATTGGAGGGTGTATACCATATGTGTATGGTATCCTGGCACTGTACCCTGGCAGTGTACCATAGACATAGGATGGCACTGTACCCTGGCAGTGTACCATAGACATGGGATGGCACAGTACCCTGGCAGTGTACCATAGACATAGGATGGCACAGTACCCTGGCAGTGTACCATAGACATAGGATGGCACAGTACCCTGGCAGTGTACCATAGACATGGGATGGCACAGTACCCTGGCAGTGTACCATAGACATGGGATGGCACAGTACCCTGGCAGTGTACCATAGACATAGGATGGCACTGTACCCTGGCAGTGTACCATAGACATAGGATGGCACTGTACCCTGGCAGTGTACCATAGACATGGGATGGCACAGTACCCTGGCAGTGTACCATAGACATAGGATGGCACAGTACCCTGGCAGTGTACCATAGACATGGGATGGCACAGTACCCTGGCAGTGTACCATAGACATAGGATGGCACTGTACCCTGGCAGTGTACCATAGACATAGGATGGCACTGTACCCTGGCAGTGTACCATAGACATAGGATGGCACTGTACCCTGGCAGTGTACCATAGACATGGGATGGCACAGTACCCTGACAGTGTACCATAGACATAGGATGGCACTCTACCCTGGCAGTGTACCATAGACATGGGATGGCACAGTACCCTGACAGTGTACCATAGACATGGGATGGCACAGTACCCTGACAGTGTACCATAGACATAGGATGGCACTGTACCCTGGCAGTGTACGATAGACATGGTATGGCATTGTACCCTGGCAGTGTACCATTGACATGGGATGGCACTGTACCCTGGCAGTATACCGTAGACATGCTCCTCACGGACAATTACTACAGAAAAACACACGCCAATAAAAAGGCCCAGACACAAATACACACACATCAACCGACACGCTGGAACAAATCTGGGTCAGAAGGATTCCGTGTCAACTCTTATTTCAATCTCTCTGTTCTCCTTTGAGTCAGACAGACAACAGACAGCTGGGCTTCAGACACCTCAGACAGACAACAGGACATAGACATGGAAACTACACTACCATTCACCATACAGATCCTTAAGAGCTGCACCTAAACTCAGAGGAAAAAAACACTCAACTTGAAAGACTGAATCCTAACTTCAGATATAAAAAAATATTACTTGTTAAACAAAATCTTTTTCCCTGAGCAACTATATTATATATTAGTGACAAACAGTTGAATATACCTCAAATCTTCCCGCTGCATCCACTTCGTGTAGCCGTAATCCTCCCATGCCTCTTGCGGCCAGTGGCTGTTGTGCCCTTGGGCTGAATACTATAATTCCCTTCTCCTGGCTGCGTGCCAAAGCACCTCTCACTCACATGGCTCTCTGTCACGTGATCAGGTCTTTCTCACAGGCTACAAGTGAAAACAGACACATCGAGGACGCAACTGCACTCATCCTTATCCAAATCCGAACCACATATTGAAGATATTGGAAGAACTGTGCACATTTACTTTTTGTCAGCCAACAAGATCAGTAGGCATAACGAACAGAAAAAGCAATAGCCTATGTCAATCTACTATCCCCATTGTACAAAAATTGACCTTTTCTATTGTGTGCTAGAAATAAATATTACAAACATAGTCTGGGAAACTTGTGGGATGCGATAGATCCCAAATTGATACAACCACTAGCATGAAATTAGTTTTGTAGTGATTCCTATGTTGATGTAAGGAACATTTGTTGGTCCGTGGTGTGGAATGAGGAGCAAACAGACGCTGCATTACTTATTCCAATTACTAATAAGCATGCACCCATTAAGAAAATACTGTAAAGACGGTTAAATCCTTGTGGATTGAGGAGGAATTGAAAAATTGTCTGGTTGAGAGGGATGAGGCAAAAGGAATGGCAAATAAGTCTGGCTGCACAACCGATTGGCAAATTGAGAAATCATATGACTAAACTGAATTAAAAAGAAGAATCTACACTTTGAAACAAAGATATATTACATAAAGAATGATAATAAAAAACTTTGGTGCATGGGAAAAAAGGCATGGAATCAGATGGCTCATTCATCACAAAACCAACTGATTTTGCCAACCACTTTAATGATTTTTCAGTGGCAAGATAAGCAAACGTAGGCATGACATGCCAGCAACAAACGCTGACACTTAGTATCCAAGTACGGTGCCAGTCAAGAGTTTGGACACTCATTAAAGGGCTTTTCTTTATTTTCTACATTATAAAATTATAGTGAAGACATCAAAACAATGAAATAACACATATGGAATTGTGTACGAACCAAATAAGTGTTAAACAAATCAAAATATATTTTAGATTTTTCAAAGTAGCTACCCTTTGCCTTGATGACAGCTTTGCAAGCTCTTGATATTCTCTCAACCAGCTTCACCTGGAATGCTTTTTCCAACAGTATTGAAGAAGTTCCCACATATGCTGAGCACTTGTTGGCTGCTTTTCCTTCACTCTGTGGTCCAACTCATACCAAACCATCTCAATTGGGTTGAGGTCGGGTGATTGAACAAATGAACTTATTCTCTGCAGCAGAGGTAACTCTGGGTCTTCCTTTCCTGTGGCGGTCCTCATAAGAGCCAGTTTCATCATAGCTCTTGATGGTTTTTGCAACTGCACTTGAAGAAACTTTCAAAGTTTTTGACATTTTCCGGACTGACTGACCTTCATGTCTTAAATTAATGATGGACTGTCATTTCTCTTTGCTTATTTTAGCTGTTCTTGCCATAATATGGACTTGGTATTTTACCAAATAGGGCTATCTTCTGTATACCGCCCCTACCTTGTCACAACACAACTGATTGGCTCAAAAGCATTAAGAAGTAAATAAATTCCACAAATTAACTTTTAACAAGGCACACCTGTTAATTGAAATGCATTCCAGGTGACTAGCTCATGAAGCTGGTTGAGAGAATGCCAAGTGTGCAAAGCTGTCATCAAGGCAAAGGGTGGCTACTTTGAAGAATCTCAAATATAAAATATATTTTGATTTGTGTAACATTTTCTTGGTTACTACATGATTCCATATGTGTTATTTCATAGTTTTGATGTCTTCACCATTATTCTACAATGTAGAAAACAGTAAAAATAAAGAAAACCCCCGGAATGAGTAGGTGTGTACAAACTTTTGACTGGTACTGTATATCTGACCAAATTATGAAAGATAACAAGATCGTGGGGCTGTTTTGTTAGACTTCAGCGTGGCTTTTGACATTATGGATCACAGTCTGCTGCTGGAAAAACGTATGTGTTATGGCTTTACACCCCCTGCTATATTGTGGATAAAGAGTTACCTATCTAACAGACCACAGAGGGTGTTCTTTAATGGAAGCCTCTCCATAATCCAGGTAGAATCCAGGATTCCCCAGGGCAGCTGTCTAGGCCCCTTACTTTTATCAATCTTTACTAGCGACATGCCACCGCTTTACAACAGGTGTAGAGCCTAACTGGCAAACACACACAGCGTGTGAGTTTGAAGTTGGAGAAGATCATTTTCACCATAAAAATTCACCTTTATAATAAAAGCATTACATGCATAATCGCATTTGTGGTCACTTTTGAGAATGGTGTTTTCCTGCTAATTGAACATTTGCGCTTATAGCCTATTGCTGTGAGCGCATTGCTGTGCTTATACTGTGAAGAAATAGACCAATAGTTTATCAACATTTTAAGCTAAACGTTCTCATCTGTTGCGTTAGGCTCATTGCTTAAAACAGTATTTTTTTTATTTAGTATTTATCATGGATCCCCAATACTCTTCCTGGGGTCGAGCAACATTAACTTCTTGCGGATCACTGGGACGCTAGCGTCCCATTTCGACAACTTCCAGTGAAATTGCAGAGCGCCAAATTCAAATTAAATTACTATAAATATTAAACCTTCATGAAATCACAAGTGCAGTACATCAAAATAAAGCTTAACTTGTTGTTAATCCAGCCGCCGTGTCAGATTTCAAAAAGGCTTTACGGCGAAAGCAAACCATGCAATTATCTGAGGACAGCGCCCAGCACACAAATGCATAACAAATCATTTTCAACCAGGGAGTTGCGACACGAAAGTCAGAAATAGCGATATAATATATGCCTTACCTTTGAAGATCTTCTTCTGTTGGCACTCCAAAAGGTCACAGTTACATTACAAATGGTCCTTTTGTCCGATAATGTCCTTCTTTATATCCATAAAAACTTCGTTTAGATGCCGCGCTTCAGTCAATAATCCACTCGGTTTCCCTCTTTCAAAATGCATACAAAATGAATCCCAAACGTTACCAATAAACTTATCCAAACAAGTCAATCAACGTTTATAAGCAAACCTTAGGTACCCTAATATGCAAATAAACGATCAAATTTAAGACGGAGAATCGTTATTGTCTTTACCAGAGAAAAATACCAAAGAACGTGCTCTCATTCACACGCTTGGAAACACTTGCAGTCAATTTGCAGTCTACAAATGATTTGCAGTTATGTTTCCGGCCCCCTGACCATCCACTCGAGTTGAATCTAGTTGATGATCCCTGCTGTAGAGCATGTTAATAGCCTGAGCATTACTTTCCAACAGTGAGTTTAACGATAAACGTAGTGTGTGTGTGCGTGCCTGTATGTATGGTGTGTGCGTGCGTCTGTGTGTGTGTGCACCTCCAACCCCACTCACCATGGAAGAAGCTCTTGACCTTGACATATCCCACGCTGAGCCGCAGGACAGACAATTTGTCCAACCTACCCCTGACCTCTGGGGAGAAGGGCAGCAGGCTGGTCAGCCGGTCGAGCTCCCCGTTCAGACGATTCCGGTGACGTTTTGAAGGGTTGGTCTTTACCACACCGTCACCTGGAGCATGCTTCAGACTGGGGACAGGAGAGGAGGAGAGAGGGGGGAATTAGTAATCTACTGAACAGAGCTGAACTGCAGCTGATTGTCAGAGGCTTTAGCGCAGAGGTTTACAGACCAGAGAGGACAAGGGAAGGTTAGGAATCTACTGAACACAGACTTTGGACTACTAGAGTATATGATTGTCAGTAGCAAGCTAACACAGTCTTGTGGTGAACAGACAACCCAGGTTCAAAACCAGTCAGACACTAGTCAGTCACATTGGTGCCATGACACAAAATCTGTCAGGTGATGCCTATCAGCTGCTGGGGTCATTCCGGAGAGGAGGTGGTCAAAGGAAGTGAAGTGTAATAGATTGGAAACCTGGTCAGTCACACTTACAGTACCAGTCAAATGTTTGGGTACACCTACTCATTCAAGGGTTTTTCTTTTTTTAAACTATTTTCTACATGGGAGAATAATAGTGAATACATCAACACTAGGAAATAGCACATGTAGTAACCCAAAAAGTTAACAAATCAAAATATATTTTATATTTGAGATTCTTCAAAGTAGCCACCATTTGCATTGATGACAGCTTTGCACACTCTTGGCATTCTCTCAACCAGCTTCAGCTGAAATGCTTTTCCAACAGTCTTGAAGGAGTTCCCACATATGCTAAGCACTTTTTGGCTGCTTTTCCTTCACTCTGCGGTCCAAGTCATACCAAACCATCTCAACTGGTTTGAGATCGGGTGATTGTGGAGGCCAGGTCATCTGATGCAGCACTCCATCACTCTCCTTTTTGGTCAAATAGCTCTTACACAGTATGGAGGTGTGTTGGGTCATTGTCCTTGAAAAACAAACGATAGTCCCACTAAGCGCAAACCAGATGGGATGGCGTATTGCTGCAGAATGCTGTCGTACTCATGCTGGTTAAGTGTGCCTTGAATTTTTTTTTTATCACAGAAAGTATCACCAGCAAAGCACCCCCCCACCCCATCACACCTCCTGCTTCACAGTGGGAAAGACACATGCAGGGATCATCCATTCACCTACTCTGTGTCTCAAAAAGACAAGGCGGTTGGAACCAAAAATCTCACATTTGGACTCATCAGACCAAAGGACAGATTTCCACCCGTCTAATATTCATTGCTTGTGTTTCTTGGCCCAAGCAAGTCTCTTTTTCTGATTGGTGTCCTTCAGTAGTGGTTTCTTTGTAGCAATTCGACCATGAAGGCATGATTCACTCAGTCTCCTCTGAACAGTTGATGTTGATATGTCTGTTACTTGAACTCTGTGAAGCATTTATTTGGGCTGCTATTTCTGAGGCTGGTAACTCTAATGAGTTTATCCTCTGCAGCAGAGTTAACGCTGGGTCCTCCTTTCCTGTGGCAGTCCTCATGAGTGACAGTTTCATCATAGCGCTTGATGGTTTTTGCAACTGCACTTGAAGAAACTTTCAAAGTTCTTGAAATTTCCCGGATTGACTGACCTTCATGTCTTAAAGTAATGATGGACTGTCTTTGCTTATTTGAGCTGTTTTTGACATAATATGGATTTGGTCTTTTACCAAATAGGGCAATCTACCTCTTCACAACACAACTGATTGGCTCAAACGCATTAAAAAGGAAAGAAATTCAACAAATGAACTTTTAACAAGGCACATCTGTTAATTGAAATGCATTCCAGGTGACTACCTTATGAAGCTGGTTAAGAGAATGTCAAGAGTGTGCAATGCTGTCATCAAGGCAAAGGGTGGATACTTTGAAGAAAATTTTGATTTGTTTAACACTCTTTTGGTTACTACATGATTCCATGTGTTATTTCATAGTTTTGATGCTTTCACTATTATTTTACAATGTAGAAAATAGTAAAAATAAAGAAAAACACTTGAATGAGTAGGTGTGTCCAAACTTTTAAATGGTACTGTATGTAATCTGTCCTGAAATGCCCTGCCCCTGTAGTAAACAGATGGCTGAGAATAAGAAGCTGTTTCAGGTCAATTTCTCAACACCAGTTCCATGAATAGACAACAAAGACTCACTTCTATAAGCATATCAGGACATGTAAAATGAACGCAGTAACAGATGATGGGAAACAGAGTGCATTCTTCATGACAGGTTTGGTTGTCACACCTGCTCCCGCTCCTCTGTCAACGTCATTACGCGCATCAGCGCAATATTGGACTCACCTGGACTCCTTCACTTTGTTGATTGCCCCTCTTTATCGGTCTGTTCCTCAGTTTGTTCCCAGTGTCAACAGTGATGTTATTTTTCCCATGTCCATGCGCTGTCTGTGTTCTGTTTCATGTCCGTTGCTTAATAAATGTTCACTCTCTGTACTTGCTTCTCGTCTCCCAACGTCTGTCTTTACACTGGTAATCATCTGGCTATTGCTGTCACTTACAATATGTTTTCAGGGGCTTGAAAGAGACAAGCTCCTTCAGACAATAAAATTGAGGGACAGGAGAGAAAATAACTTTCCATTATAGAGATGCAGCCTGTGTGATGTCTAATCCAGAGGCCATCCTGCAGCCCCAGGCAGCATAGCTAAGGACAAACAGGATTTCTGTTCCACTGCTGCTGCCCCAGAGGACAGAGTGACTGGCTGGCTCCTCTATACCTTGGGGAGGAGGGGAGGAGGCATGGTTACTGAACCCATGGTATGTCCTTTGGGAAACGCATGGAACTCATACTCAGGTTGGTCCTGAATTACAGGATGATTTATTTCAGCATAGCATTTCACGATCGTTAACCAGTGATGCCTTCTAGAGTCCCAATTAAGGTCAATTTCAAAGCCATCTGACAGGGCCAATACAATTTCAAGAGGGGGAAAGTACACAAACATTTTATTTATTTGATATTTTATTTAACTAGGCAAGTCAGTTAAGAACAAATTATTATTTACAATGACTGCCTACACCGTCCAAACCTGGACGATGCTGGGTAAATTATGTGCCGCCCTATGGGACTGCTAATCACGGCCGGTTGTGATACAGCCTGGAATCGAACCAGGGTGTCTGTAGTGATGCCTCAAGCATTGAGATGCAGTGCCTTAGAAAAGGGCTTTTCTTTCGAAGCATTGATTGTGCACTAAAGAAACCATAAAAACATCCTAAAAAGGAGTGATGTCATCATTGCGAGCCTGCAGCATCATGGGGTCTACCGGGGCTCTGCCAGTGTAACTACAACACATTACAGCAGGATTACTCTGCTAGAACAGGCCTGGACACGACACACAGTCTGCCAACACTCCCTCCCATAACACACACACATAGAGAGACACAGAGAGAGGCTGTCATGGAAAAATGAACGATTATGTTATAATGCTTGTA